>NC_034185.2:15655340-15712840 GCF_002021735.2 Oncorhynchus kisutch
ATTCCCTTTCTAGTTCCCTCTTCCACTCCCTTTCTTCCCATTTCTCATCCCATTTCTCATCCCAACCATTGTTAAAACCGTGTGTGTGTGTGTGTGTGTGTGTGTGTGTGTGTGTGTGTGTGTGTGTGTGTGTGTGTGTGTGTGTGTGGGGGATCATGGGCAGAATGAGCTACCGTAGTGTAGTGCGGTGAAGCAGCACTTCCCTGTTCTCAGTAAAGGTGTGTTTTAAACCCCCACGGTAGAGTGGTTCCAGTGGAGGCATTCCTGGAACCTGTTATGATGGGTCGGGTCCCAAATGGCACCCTATTCCCTATTACATAGTGCACAAATTTTGACCAGATCCTTAGGCCCTGTTCAAAAGTATTGCACTAAATAGGGAATTGGGTGCCATTCTGGACACAGAAATGGTATTATCTATTATTAATGAATGTGGTTCCTCACACTGATGTGACAGATCAGCTCTCCTCCTGTAGTCTGTGATGCTCTCCTCTCTGCCTGCCTGTTCACCATGCTTCAATGCCTCTAGGGCTCTGTGGTCCAGGAGAACAACCTCCAGGAGAACAACCTCCAGGACCATGTCTTCGTCCAAAATGGCACCCTACTGCCTATATAGTGCACTACTTTTGACCAGGGCCCACAGGGCCCAAAGTAGTGCACTAAACATTTGGGATGCTACCCATGACTGACTTGGATTTAGGTTCCAGGAACACAGGCGTGTCTATCTATCTATGCTGCAGTGCTATGATGATACAAACGTTACACAAGTAGTAAATAGCACTCATTCTCAGAATATGTTTGCATCCCAAATGGCACCTTATTCCCTTCATAGTGTCCTACATTTGACCAGGGCCCATAGGGTTCTGTTCAAATGTAGTGCACTAAATAGGGAATAGGCTGGCATTTGGGATGTGTTTGGGTGTGGTGCTATTACTTCCAATAGTGTCCACAAGGGGGCAGTGGCTGTACAGTAGACTTGGTGGGGCATGAAGGACGGTAACTGGCTCGCTTCCATCTAGGTTGGATAGGGTTAAAACTTCATGTGTAGAAAAAGTCTATGGGACATTATATCAATTTGCATTACACTCTATGGCACGGCAAGGCAGTGCTGTACGGTCTTCTCCTGATGGAGTTTTCAGTGCTTTGTTCCTCTAGCCTATCATCTAAACTAGGATAGATACTGCAGAAGACCAAGCCGTGGAGATGAGGAAAGGGAGAAGTGCCTTATAATGAAAAAGGGTTTTAAACTTAATACATGTCGGAATTTTCAAGGAAAGAAGTCTCCAGATGGGTTTTGACATTGCTTGTATGTAGAGAGGAGAGACATTTTATTGAATTCTAATGCTCTCTCTGGTCTATAGGATACTTTGGTATGGCAGTTTCTACATACTGCTCTCTCTCTCTCTCTCTCTCTCTCTCTTTATCCGTTTTTGGAGGCCGGCTGGATTGTCAATCTGGCATCTCTAAAGCCTTGTTCACACTGCAGGCCTTTTTCAGTTTGGTATTTCAAATCCGTTTTGGACTGACTGTCCAAACAGCAAGTTGCAAGTGACCAAATCAGATTTGTGCATGTTCAGACATCAGTCATTTACTAACATGGCTACGCTAGTTGTCATAGTAACGACGGGTGTGTGCTCAGTGGTGTACGCTGATTGGTCGTGGTGCACATGCTTCCTATCCCTCAGAAGATATGTAGCAAGCTAAGGTGACAACAATGCCATGGACATTTCCCAGTTGCTCTGTTCAAAATCATAGTGTAAGAAGAACACTTAAAGCCTCAAAGGACAAGATGATCCAACTTTCTAAACAAGTCCTTTTTGTCTAGCCACAGCAGTCAACTAGTTAACTAGGTAGCTGTTTAGCTTCCTAGAGCATTAACTCATCTGCTTGTAAACAGTTGACAAGCAAGTTAGCAACTACATGTTCTTGTCAAACTGTCAACAGAGTAGCTAGCAAGCAACAAGATATACCAAATAACAGTCTAAAAACCACTTGAGGCCAAATCACTCAGATTTGACATGAGCTACATGGCCAGGAATCAGATTTGGATCTGATTTCAAACCACTTACGAAGGCTTGAATTATCTGATTTCATGTGCTTTGTGGCTGTTCAGACAGCAGGAAAAAGAAAAGTTTTGAATCGGATATGCAAAAAAATAGGACTGCATCTCCATATGATAATGGATAATTGACTATTTACTGTCCATGGAACATCTCCCTCCGCTTGCCAGACATGGCCACTGTGGCACATGGAGTCAGTGCGTGTCGAGTCTAAACTCTTAGAAAAAAGGGTTCCAAAGTGTTTCTTCGGCTGTCCCCATAGCACAGGATGGGCAACTTTGATAGGGGTAGGGCCCACAAAATGTTTTAACTCATCATGAGGAGCCACAGTGGCTCGTGGGTCTGTGTACCCACATCCAAATTTTGAAATTGCACCTTGTGTATTCTATTATTCTAACTCTCAACAGTAAGTTGAGACCCCAACTGAGTTCCTAATTTTTTAAAAATATATATATATATAATAATGAATGTATTATTTTGGAGGGGGGTTGAAATTAGTCCGTGGGTCTACAAAAGATGGGCCGGCCCATGGGCCGCCATTTGCCCATCCCTGCCATAGGAGAATCCTTTTTGGTTCCAGGTAGAACCCTTTTAGGTTCCATGTAAAACCCTCTGTGGAAAGGTGGATGGAACCCAAAAGGGTTTTAGCTGGAACCAAAAGGGTTCTACCCGGAACCATAAAAGGTTCTTCAAAGTGTTCTTCTATGGGGACAGCCGAAGAACCGTTTTAGGTTCAAGATAGCCCCTTTTTTTCTACGACTGTATGTCAATGACCTGATAAAAGACAGAAGGCTTGTCCCTTTTCTCCCTGTGTGTCTGTCTGCAGCTCCTTCTGCTCTGCTCTGAATCACCATGGTTGAGTCCCAAATGGCACTCTATTCCCTATATAGCGCACAACTCATACAGGCCCTGGTCAAAAGTAGTGCACTATATAGGGAACAAGGTGCCATTTGGGACTCTAACTCTGACATCCCGAAGGCTGAGACGACCTCCTATCTCTCTCCTCCTCCTCCTCCTCCTCCTCTCCCCCCCCCCTCCTCCTCCTCCTCCTCCTCCTCCTCCTCATGGGTCTGCAGTAGATTATTGCTCTGCCTAAAAGGCTGAGGATATTGCTTTGCCTGACGGGCAAACTCTCTTTCTCTCTCCTTCTCTCTCTCTCTCTCTCTCTCTCTCTCTCCCTCTCTCTCTCTCTCTCTCTCTCTCTCTCTCTCTCTCTCTCTCTCTCTCTCCCCCTCTCTCTCTTTCCCTCTCTCGCGCTCCCTCTCCCCCCCCCCCCCCTCTCTCTCTCTCTCTCTCTCCCTCTCTCTCCCCCTCTCTCTCCCCCTCCCCCAGTAGCACGGTAGTAACCTCCACTTGGGGCCAGCCTTCTGCCTCTGCCGCTACCACCGTTATTTCCCCGGGGACTTTTTGGAATCAAATTTCCAAAGACCCTCATAGGAGAAATTTGATAAAATGTCACAGGGAGGGGCTCATCGGCATAACACTGAGCAAACCAAAACACATTAGCAGGCTGGGATAGCTGAGGCCTGGGTAGCTTCGTTAAAACAGCAGCCCTCCCAGTTTTACAAGTACTAAACTCGACCCCAGGCTCTACATCCCCCATGCAACCCCCATGCTCCAATCATACACCTCCTCTCTCCGTGTGAGATTACTATCCCCTTGAGTTAAACTACTTCTATGCTCGCTTCGAAGCAAATAACACTGAAACATGCATGAGAGCACCAGCTGTTCCGGACAACTGTGTGATCATGCTCTCCGCAGCCAATGTGAGTAAGACCTTTAAACAGGCCCACATTTACAAGGCCGCAGGGCCAGACGGATTACCAGGACGTGTACTGCGAGCATGCGCAGTGTCTTCACTGACATTTTCAATTTCTTCCTGTCCGAATCTGTAATACCAACATATTTTAAGCAGACCACCATAGTCTCTGTGCCCAGAACACAAAGGTAACCTGCCTAGATGACTACCGACCTGTAGCACTCTCGTCTGTAGTCATGAAGTGCTTTGAAAGGCTGGTCATGGCTCACATCAACACCATTATCACAGAGACCCTAGACCGACTTCAATAGACCCGCATATCACCCTAACAGAACAACAGATGATGCAATCTCTATTGCACTACACAATGCCCTTTCCCACCTGGACAAAAGGAACACCTATGTGAGAATGCTATTCATCGACTACAGCTCAGCGTTCAACACCATAGTGCCCTCAAAGCTCATCAATAAGCTAAGGACTCTGGGACTTAAAATTTCCCTCTGCAACTGGATCTTGGACTTCCTGACCGGCCGCCCCCCAGGTGGTAAGGGTAGGTAACAACACATCCTCCAAGCTGATCTTCAACACAGGGGCCCCTCAGGGGTGCGTGCTCAGCCCCCTCCTGTACTCCCTGTTCACTCACTGCATGGCCAGGCACGACTCCAACACCATCATTAAGTTTGCCGATGACACAACAGTGGTAGGCCTGATCACTGACAGCGACGGTGAATTCTATTAGCATGTCGAATGCGCGACACGAGCTTGTAGCATTCTGGATCATTGCTACTTCTGTCATCATGAAGTGCTTTGAGAGACTAGTCAAGGATCATATCACCTCCACCCTACCTGATACCCTAGACCCACTCCAATTTGCTTACCGCCACAATAGGTCCACTGACGTTGCAATCGCCATCACACTTCACACTGTCCTAACCCATTTGGACAAGAGGATTAACTATGTAAGAATGCTGTTCATTGACTTCAGCTCAGCATTTAACACTATAGTACCCTCCAAACTCATCACTAAGCTCGTGACCCTGGGTCTCGACCCTGCCCTGTGTAACTGGCTCCTGGACTTTTTGTCGCTCCCAGGTGGTGAAGGTAGGAAACAACTTCTCACCCCGCTAATCCTCAACACTGGGGCCCCACAAGGGTGCGTTCTCAGCCATCTCCTGTACTCCCTGTTCACCCATGACTGCGTGTCCATGCACGCTTCCAACTCAATCATCAAGTTTGCAGACAACACTACAGTGGTAGGCTTGATTATCAACAACAATGAAACAGCCTACAGGGAGGAAGTGAGGAAAATAACCTCTCACTCTACATCAACAAAACAAAGGAGATGATCGTGGACTTCAGGAAACAGCAGAGGGAGCACCCCTATCCACATCGATGGGACAGTAGTGGAGAAGGTGGTAAGTTTTAAGTTCCTCGGTGTACACGTCACAGACAAACAAATGGTCCACCCACACAGACAGCGGGGTGAAGAAGGCGCAACCGCGCGTCTTCAACCTCAGGAGGCTGAAGAAATTTCACGGATGCACAATCGAAAGCATCCTGTCAGGCTGTATCACCGCCTGATACGGCAACTGCACCTCCCTCAACCGCAAGGCTCTCCAGAGGGTGGTGCGGTCTGTACAACGCATCACAGGGGGCAAACTTCCTGCCCTCCAGAACACCTACAGCACCCAATGTCACAGGAAGGCCAAAAAGATCACCAAGAACAACAACCACCCGAGCCACTGCCTGTTCACCCCGCAATCATCTAGAAGGAGAGGTCAGTACAGGTGCATCAAAGCTGGGACTGAGAGACTGAAAAACAGCTTCTATCTCAAAGCCATCAGACTGTTAAACAGCCATCACTAACACGGAGAGGCTGCTGCCAACATACAGACTCAGATCTCTGGCCACTTAAATAAATGGACTTAAATTAATAAAAGTATCACTAGTCACTTTGAATAAATCAACTTTAATAATGTTTACATATCTCATATGTATATACAGTACTGTATTCTATACCATCTACTGCATCTTGCTCATCCATATATGTACATATTCTTATTCATCCCTTTACATTTGTGTGTATAAGGTAGTTGTTGTGAATTTGTTAGATTACTTGTTAGATATTACTGCATGGTCGGAACTAGAAACACAAGCATTTCGCTACACTCGCATTAACATCTGCTAACCATGTGTATGTGACCAATAAAATTTGATTTGATTTAATGAGACAGCCTATAGGGAGGAGGTCAGAGACCTGGCTGTGTGGTGCCAGGACTAACATGGTCCAAGCACACCAAGACAGTCTACCTATCCCCCTCAGAAGACTGAAAAGATTTGGCATGGGTCCTCAGATCCTCAAAAAGTTCTACAGATTCACCATCAAGAGCATCCTAACTGATTGCATCACCGCCTGGTATGGTAACGGCCTCCGACCACAAGGCATTACAGAGAGTAGTGTGTACGGCCCAGTACTTCACCGGGGCCAAGCTTCCTCCCATCCAGGACCTATATACCAGTCGGTGTCAAAGGAAGGCCCGAGAAATTGTCAAAGACTCCAGCCACCCTAGTCATAGAGTGTACTCTCTGCTACCGCACGGCAAGCGGTACCTTAGTCTATGTCCAAGAGGCTTCTAAACAGCTTCTACCCCCAAGCCATAAGACTCCTGAACAAGTAATCAAATGTCTACCCAAACTATTTGCATTGCCCCGCCTTTTATGCCACTGCTACAGTATTCTCTGTTATTATCTATGCATAGTCACATGAATAACTCTACCTACATGTACATATTATCTTAATTACCTCGACTAACCGCTGCCCCCGCACATTGACTCTGTACCGTTACCCCCTGTTTATAGTCTTCACATTGACTCTGTACCGTTACCCCCTGTATATAGGGGAGGGATGGAGGGATGGAGGGATATGGTATGGAGGGATGGAGGGATGGAGGGATATGGTATGGAGGGATGGAGGGATGTGGGACGGAGGGATGGAGGGATATGGTATGGAGGAATGGAGGGATATGGTATGGAGGGATGGAGGGATATGGTATGGAGGGATGGAGGGATATGGTATGGAGGGATGGAGGGATATGGTATGGAGGGATGGAGGGATACGGTATGGGGGGGATGGAGGGATGGAGGGATATGGTATGGAGGGATGGAGGGATGTGGGACGGAGGGATGGAGGGATATGGTATGGAGGGATGGAGGGATGGAGGGATATGGTATGGAGGGATGGAGGGATATGGTATGGAGGGATGGAGAGATGTGGGACGGAGCTGGGGGTGTAAGAACCCCTTGTTAGTCTGGACATGCTCCATGTTGAAACCTATGGATCTGGCTGTCAACCCTCCAACCCTTAACCTCTCTTCACCTTGCCTATTCTATATGCGTTCATTGAAACGCCTGGCTGGTTTGGAATTACAGCACGGCCGCTGTCATTCTTCCAGTGCAGACAGGTGATGGGTTCCTATCTCAGATACACATTATATACTCTCACTACTAGATTGATAGCCGCATGGGACCAGGCGATATGTGTATTATATACTGTCCTGTTCTATGAAAGGGCTGAATGCACCTGATGCCATGCATTGTCATCATATGTCAAATAGAATCCTGATGGAATAGAATGCATCAGTCATTTCTTTCTAGAATAAGAATATAGAATGGTACCGGAGCTCCTCTATATAGTACAGTCAACTCTCTACTGCAGAAATACAAATGTACTTAGTGGCCTGTGTTTTAATGAACAATATGATGCAGATGTTGAACATGAAGAACACTTGTGACGTTTTGTAATGACAGGAATCACATAGGCTGCTTCCCAAATGGAAACCTATTCCCATGTAGTGCACTACTTCTGACCAGGATCCATGGGGCTCTAGTCAAAATCAGTGCACTTTGTAGGGAATGTGGTGCCATTTGGGACACTCACTATGTGAGTCCTTTCATTACAGTCAGTGAATGCTGATTTTATAATAAATGCAATGGACAGAACAATGCAGCCAGAATACATTTGGAAAACACCACAAGTGTTCTTCAGGTTCAATATCTGCATCATATTGTTAATATCTGCATCACATTGTTAATATCTGCATCACATTGTTAATATCTGCATCATATTGTTAATATCTGCATCACATTGTTAATATCTGCATCATATTGTTAATATCTGCATCACATTGTTAATATCTGCATCATATTGTTAATATCTGCATCACATTGTTAATATCTGCATCACATTGTTAATATCTGCATCATATTGTTAATATCTGCATCATATTGTTAATATCTGCATCATATTGTTAATATCTGCATCATATTGTTAATATCTGCATCATATTGTTAATATCTGCATCATTCTCGCTTGCTCTCGTTCTCGTTCTCGTTCTCCTTCTGCTCTGTGGGTCAGCCTCAGTTTAATTGTATTGTGTGAAATATTCATGGGGATCCGGGACAGATAAGTGAAGTTATGGGAATAAATGAGGGCCTGATGAGCTTCATAAATCATAGTGAGATTCACAATAGGTCTTGTGTCAGTGGGCTGACCGGGGGAACAATTTACAGAGTGATTTGAGAATGTAACGGCAATTAACATGGTAAGTACTGTACGTTAGGCTACATGGCTGGGTTGTGTTGAATTGTCTAATTGTTTTGTGAATAAGACAAAAGTGATACTTGAGGCATAGCATAGGCCTACAACTTCAACGAACAGTATGTACTTGATTTGATTTGGGAAGCAAATGCTTTACTCTAATTCCTGTTATTATTACCTCTGCTTTTGGAGGGTTCCAAAACAGTAGTTGAGTTAGCTGAGCATAGCTATTTGAAGTTTTACAGTAATTATTTTATATTGTCAACTATTGGCCATGCTCTATGCATCACAAAATGGCACCCTTTTTCCTACGGATAGGGAATAGGCTGCCATTTGGGACACACTGGCTGTCTTCCACCCACCGCATGTATAAAGAAAGCGTGACCGAAACTTGGGCAGTAAAAGTTATTCCTATAATCCCTTAGCTTTTTATTTTTATAGTCTACAGGCCTGAGGGAAGGACTCTGCTGATCTTGGCTTTATTTTGTTATTTCAATCATGGCACCCATGATGCATGGCATCCCTCATGGGTGCTGTTCCACAGTCCACAGCAAATGGACTTGCTTTTCATTTACAGAGGAGAGAGATAGAGAGAGAATAAGGAAAGTAGTGTGGAAACCTACCAAAAAAACAATTAGGCAACAACAGATTCAATCCCTTTTATACATCTTCCTGGACAAAATGTTTCACTGTAAGGTGTGGACTTGGCAGTAGAAAACCTAAACATTATTTGACCTCTCAGCTTCCAAATCAAATGTAACAATTTCAAGCAGACAACCTAAGAAAATTTACAACAATGACAAATGGTTTGACGAAGAATGCAAAAACTTAAGAAAGAAATTAAGAAACCTTTTCAACCAAAAACATAGAGACCCAGAAAACCTGAGCCTACACCTTCACTGTGGTGAATCACTAAAACAATACAGAAATACACTATGGAAAAAGAAGGAACAGCACGTCAGAAATCAGCTCAATGTAATTGAAGAATCCATAGAATCTAACCACTTCTGGGGAAATTGGAAAACACTAAACAAACAACAACACGAAGAGTTATCTATCCAATACAGAGATGTATGGATAAATCTCTTCTCAAATCTTTTTGGCCCTATAACAAAGTACAACGTACAAACAGCAAAAACAAATACATGATCAAATACAAGTCTTAGAACCCACTGGATTCTCCAATTACATTGAAATAGCCAACCCAAAAAGGCCTGTAGTGTTGATGGTATCCAAAAATGAAATGATAAAATATATAGACCACCAATTTCAATTGGCTAACCTTAAACTCTTTAACATCATCCTTAGTGCTGGCATCTTCCCCAATATTTGGAGCCAAGGTCTGATCAACCCAATCCACAAAAATGGAGACAAATTTGACCCCAATAACTACCGTGGGATATGCATCAACAGCAACCTTAGGAAAACCCCTACATTATCATTAACAGCATACTCGTACATTTCCTCAGTGAAAACAATGTACTGAACAAATGTCAAATTGGCTTTTTACCAAATTACCGTATGACAGTCCACGTATTCACCATACGTACCTTAATGGACAAACAAACAAACCAAAATGAAGGCAAAGTCTTCTCATGCATTGTTGATTTAAAAAATGCTTTTGACTCAATTTGGCATGAGGGTCTGCTATACAAATGGATGGAAAGTGGTGTTGGGGGAAAAACATACGACATTATAAAATCCATGTACGCAAACAACAAGTGTGCAGTTAAAATTGGCAAAAAAACACATTTCTTTCCACAGGGCTGTGGAGTGAGACAGGGATGAAGATTAAGCCCCACCCTCTTCAACATACAGTGCCTTGCGAAAGTATTCGGCCCCCTTGAACTTTGTGACCTTTTGCCACATTTCAGGCTTCAAACATAAAGATATAAAACTGTATTTTTTGTGAAGAATCAACAACAAGTGGGACACAATCATGAAGTGGAACGACATTTATTGGATATTTCAAACTTTTTTAACAAATCAAAAACTGAAAAATTGGGCGTGCAAAATTATTCAGCCCCCTTAAGTTAATACTTTGTAGCGCCACCTTTTGCTGCGATTACAGCTGTAAGTCGCTTGGGGTATGTCTCTATCAGTTTTGCACATCGAGAGACTGACATTTTTTCCCATTCCTCCTTGCAAAACAGCTCGAGCTCAGTGAGGTTGGTTGGAGAGCATTTGTGAACAGCAGTTTTCAGTTCTTTCCACAGATTCTCGATTGGATTCAGGTCTGGACTTTGACTTGGCCATTCTAACACCTGGATATGTTTATTTTTGAACCATTCCATTGTAGATTTTGCTTTATGTTTTGGATCATTGTCTTGTTGGAAGACAAATCTCCGTCCCAGTCTCAGGTCTTTTGCAGACTCCATCAGGTTTTCTTCCAGAATGGTCCTGTATTTGGCTCCATCCATCTTCCCATCAATTTTAACCATCTTCCCTGTCCCTGCTGAAGAAAAGCAGGCCCAAACCATGATGCTGCCACCACCATGTTTGACAGTGGGGATGGTGTGTTCAGGGTGATGAGCTGTGTGGCTTTTACGCCAAACATAACGTTTTGCATTGTTGCCAAAAAGTTCAATTTTGGTTTCATCTGACCAGAGCACCTTCTTCCACATGTTTGGTGTGTCTCCCAGGTGGCTTGTGGCAAACTTTAAACGACACTTTTTATGGATATCTTTAAGAAATGGCTTTCTTCTTGCCACTCTTCATAAAGGCCAGATTTGTGCAATATACGACTGATTGTTGTCCTATGTACAGAGTCTCCCACCTCAGCTGTAGATCTCTGCAGTTCATCCAGAGTGATCATGGGCCTCTTGGCGGCATCTCTGATCAGTCTTCTCCTTGTATGAGCTGAAAGTTTAGAGGGACGGCCAGGTCTTGGTAGATTTGCAGTGGTCTGATACTCCTTCCATTTCAATATTATCGCTTGCACAGTGCTCCTTGGAATGTTTAAAGCTTGGGAAATCTTTTTGTATCCAAATCCGGCTTTAAACATCTTCCCAACAGTATCTCGGACCTGCCTGGTGTGTTCCTTGTTCTTCATGATGCTCTCTGCACTTTTAACAGACCTCTGAGACTATCACAGTGCAGGTGCATTTATACGGAGACTTGATTACACACAGGTGGATTGTATTTATCATCATTAGTAATTTAGGTCAACATTGAACTGAAAGTAAAGAACTGAAAGTAAAGGGGCTGAATAATTTTGCACGCCCAATCTTTCAGGTTTTGATTTGTTAAAAAAGTTTGAAACATCCAATAAATGTCGTTCCACTTCATGATTGTGTCCCACTTGTTGTTGATTCTTCACAAAAAAATACAGTTTTATATCTTTATGTTTGAAGCCTGAAATGTGGCAAAAGGTCGCAAAGTTCAAGGGGGCCGAATACTTTCACAAGGCACTGTATATATCAACGAGTTGGCGTGGGCACTAGAACAGTCCTCAGCACCCTGCCTCACCCTACTAGAATCTGAAGTCAAATGTCTACTGTTTGCTGATAATCTGGTGCTTCTGTCCCCAACCAAGGAGGGCCTATAGCAGCACCTAGATCTTCTGTACAGATTCTGTCTGACCTGGGCCCTGAAATGAAATGTCAGTAAGACAAAAAATAATGGTGTTCCAAATAATGTCCAGTTGCCAGCACCACAAATACAAATTGCATCTAGACACCATTGCCATAGAGCACACAAAAAAAACGATACATACTTTGGTCTAAACATCAGTGCCACAGGTAACTTCCAGAAAGCTATGAACAATCTGACAAGGCAAGAAGGGCCTTCTATGCCATCCAAAGGAACATCAAATTTGACAAACCAGTTAGGATCTGGCTAAAAATACTTTAATCAGTTATAGAATCCATTGCCCTTCATGGTTATGAGGTCTGGGGTCTGCACACCAACCAATAATTCACTAAATGGGACAAACACCAAATTGAGACAGCATGCAGAATTCTGCAAAAATATCTTCTGCGTACAACGTAGAACACCAAATAATGCATGCAGAGCAGAATTAGGCCAATACCCGCTAATTATCAAAATCCAGAAAAGAGACTTTAAATTCTACAACCACCTAAAAGGAAGAGATTCCCAAACCTTCCATAACAAAGCCATCATCTACAGAGAGATGAACCTGGAGAAGAGCACCCTAAGCTAGCTGGTCCTGGGCCTCTGTTCACAAACACAAACAGATACCACAGAGCCCCAGGTCAGCAACACAACTAGAACCAACCAAATCATGAGAAAACAGAAAGATAATTACTTGACACATTGGAAAGAATCTAGAATGCTATTTGTCCCTAAACAGACAGTACACAGTGACCGAATACCTGACTACTGTGACTGACCCAAACTTAAGGAAACTTTGATAGACTTAGCATAGACTTGCTATTGAGAAAAGCCGCCATAGGCAGACCTGGCTCTCAAGAGAAGACAGTATATATGCACACTGCTCACAAAATGAGGTGGAAACTGAGCTGCACTTCCTAACCTCCTGACAAATGTATGACCATATTAGAGAAACATATTTCCCTCAGATTACACAGACCAACAAAGAATTTTTAAACAAATCCAATTCTGAAATAACAGAGTGTGCCATCACAGCAGCAAGATGTGTGACCTGTTGCCACAAGAAAAGGTCAACCAGTGAAGAACAAAACACCATTGTAAATCCAAACCATGTTTATGTTTATTTATTTTCCCATTTGTCCTTTAACTATTTGCACATTGTTACAACATTGTATATAGACATAATATGACACTTGAAATGTCTTTATTCTTTTGGAACTTTTGTGAGTCTAATGATTACTGTTAATTTGTTTACTGTTTATTTCAATTTAGTTTATTATCTATTTCACTTGCTCTGGCAATGTAAGCATATGTTTCCAATGCCAATAAAGCCCTTAAATTGAATTGAGAGAGAGAGGTAACTACAGCGCAGAGAAAAAGTAATAGAGAGAAGGAGAGAGAAAGGGTGAGAGGGAGAGAGAGAGGCCGCTACAGCACTCTAACCTGCTGAGTTGTTGTTCATCATATCTCTCAGTAAAATGTTGGGCACCTGGGTCAAATATGGAGGAGCAGAAAGCTCCTGCGCAATACAAACTGTGGTGGGAGAAATGCTCAAAATTAGCTTGAATGAGTAGGACCTGGTCTCATAGACTAGATGTAACATAGTAAAAGTACACCTGGGACACTCAAAATAGTATGATACATTGCGTTTTGTATGGTTACATAAGACAGAAGTTTACTTAAGGTAAAAACAGGGGGTTGGTCAGGGTGGATGGTTGGGTGTATGATGCGAACATCTAGCAACCCAAAGGTTGCGTGCTCGAATCTCATCACAGACAACTTAGCATTTTAGCTAATTAGCAACTTTACAACTACTTACTACTGTTTAGCTACTTTGCATCTACTTAGCATGCTAGCTAACCCTTCCACTAACCCTAACCTTAACCCTTTAACCTAACTCATAACGTAACATTAACCCTAACCCCTAACCCTAACTCCTAGCCTAGCTAGACTTAGCCACCTACTGTAGCTAACCTTAGCATTAGCCACCAAGCCACCTAGCTAACATTAGCCACAACAAATTGGAATTCGTAACATATCATATGTTTTCAAATTCGTAACATATTGTGTGAACTGCAATTTGTAACATATTGTATGAATTGCAATTCGCAACTTATACCAATTGCTATTCATAACATTTTATACTAAATCAATGGACATCCACAAATTACAGTTTTTTTTATCGTTTTGGTACTATTTTCACAAGTATGTGGTAATATTTCACATCTCCTAGTACAAAACTCAAAACAGATAATCATAAAGGCTGTTTTTTCAAAACTTGAAGCAGATTCTTTGACTATATACAACACACAGAATCACACAGTAAGTTTTTCAGCAAACCATCAGTGTTTCATCTATAAATGCCTTTGTTTCATATAAAGTAATTGGCCATCGATGTTGACCATGTAGCAACCCGAGGCCTTACCATGAGAGGCTGCCATGTTAGTTCACCCCAATTTGAAAAGATCAACTGTCAATTCGATCATGAGAACATTCCACCAAGAAAAGCAGTAAGTCTGCAGGATAAGCGCTATGCGCTACCATTACATTTACAAGAAATTACATATTGTAATGCATATCAATTCACAAAACATGCTACAGTATTCTTACAGTATGATCTATTGACAGTATACTCCATTCTACTCTCAGAATTGACAGAAGACCTCATGGTGGTGGCCGTGTGCTGACCAACCAGCAGGAGTGGGCAGTGGTGGAAATGGTGAGTGCCAGGAATGACATGCAGCTGTCCGAAATAAAGCAGGCCATTGAGAAGAACAATGACACCTTTGCCAATGTGGCATCCATCAGCCTACCAACAATCACCTGCCTTTTGAAGAGGCACCAGGTATTTCTGAACTACATTTACCTGGTGCCATTTGAGAGAAACGACCGGGTGAAATAACTGCGGGCAGAGGATGTTCAGGTACAGGACTATGTCATGACGTTGGCCTCTTTGGGTATAGCAAGCCCATCCCCATCTCCCTGCCTCCCCCTTTCCTCCTTCAACTAGGTTGCTGTGGTCAGAGAGACGTCGTAAATTCCTGAGAATATCCTCATGGACACATAGTATAGAGAGAGTACATTTTCATAGAGGACAAAGGAAATCCTTCCACCTCACAGAACTTGAGGTACGAACACATTTCATGTTCCGGGGAAAGTATAAAAGATCGGTGAAGAATCCAGCTACGAACTGGTCAGTTTGTCACAACTTGGGAAGCTCATGGGAGACAGTGCGGCCACATTACCATAACGCTGTTTATGTGATAGCCTCAGATATGAGGTTTACATCTAATTGTTGTATAATATGAATGAGTGAGTATGATACTGTTTGTATAATTGTGTAATATGATTTTGGACTGTTTAATGAAGAAAAATGCAATTCCGTTTTGATTTGAACTAAATCAGAGGACCGCCCCTGAGCCCAGTTAGGGTCAGACATCCTGGGACAGCCCTCTTCAGCCCTTCCGAATAATACCGCCACTCTGGTTTTCGATCAGCAGACCGAGCTTACCTCAATTACGAGATGGCTAAAGGTTGCAGACCATGTTTTTCTCCATTAGGAGGACAAAGGTTGCTGAATCTTTTAACCATACCACGTGGTTAAACTCTTAGACTATCGATACTGACAGAATAAGAACAAGTCTTTGATATTAATTACTAGTCTGCACCTAGGAATTCGGTATCATTGAATGCGAAGAACAACAACCGCCGAAACATCCATTCTATAACGAATGTCACTCTGAACAATTCCCCATAACCACAACCGAGAGAGAGAGGGAGAGAGACGGACAATTCTACAAAATAAATTAACTTTTCACCAGCGATCAAGACGACACACTGAGCGTAAATATATATATTGATTGCAATGGTTCTCGAATGAGTGAGCGTTCATGTGCAAAGGATTAACATTTAAATTATTTTAATTATCACTTTGTAGTGACTTCTTAGTCGACCCCCACTTCCCCTTCTGTCTAACAAGCCGCCATGCCGTTTTAGCCCACTAGGGCACATTTTCCCATCATTTCATGTAACCACATTTACCTTGTTTATTTGTTTGTTTATGCATTTCTGTGAATTACTTAGTTAGTAATAAATACATGATTTAAGACAATTGATGTATGGATGACTCATAGTGAAGACTGGGTTCGTGCAGATAACCAACAATTTACGACGTTTGGAATGAGACTAACGTGAGGTAAAGTAAATAATTCATTAATTCTAATTGATCAGATAAAATATCTGAAAAGTTATTTTAGGAAATGATAACTTTGTAATCTGAATATTTTTCCTTGGTGCCCCGACTTCCTAGTTAATTAGTTACGTGATTAATCAGTTGATCGCGTAATACCTAATTACAGAGAATCTTTGATAAAAACTATCAGTCTTCAGTTAATGATAGTAAAGACACAACATTTATATACTGTGTTACTATTTGAGGCACATGCTATTTCACAATATCATATTGGAACTATACTGTAAAAAATAACTAACCAAAATATATATTTTAAAGGGTGATGGTGCTTGATGCTACAAAGTATATCTTTATTGATGAAGTGGGCTTCAACCTGGCCAAAACACGGTGCCGTGGGCGGAAACTCATCGTCCAACTGGCGACCGTCCAAGTGCCTGGACAACGTGTGGGAAACATCCTCATGCACACAGCTATCTCTGAAGATGGTGTGGTAGGACGTAGGCCATTACTTAGATCCTGCAATGCTACACACCTCATTGTGTTTCTCAATTAAATTGAGCAGGCCTGTCAAGGTGAAGGGGTCACCTATGTCATTGTGTGGGACAATGTCAGGTTCCACCATGCAGAGGTGGTTCAGGCATGGTTTCAGGCTCATCCCCTATTCGTGACCCTACACCTGCCCCAATACTCTCCTTTCCTCAACCCTATTGAGGTTTTTTTTTCAGTGTGGAGTTGGAAAGCATACGATCGCCATCCCCATGAGCGTGCCACCCTCCTTCTGGCCATGAATGAGGCATGTGACGACATCAATGCAGACCAATGTCAAGCTGGGATTCACCATGCCAAAATGTTTTTTCCCGCGGTGCATGAACAATGAGCATATTCACTGTGATATGGATGAGAATTTATGGCCAAATGCTCAAGACAGGCTTGATGCAAATGAATGCATGCTAAACGTTATGTTTTATTTTCATTCATTTAATTTGTTTCAGACAGTACACCCATGTTTAGGTGTAGTGTCTGATTACACCTACGTGTTTAGGTGTACTGTCTGATTACAACAGTACACCCATGTTTAGGTGTAGTGTCTGATTACACCTACGTGTTTAGGTGTACTGTCTGATTACAACAGTACACCTATGTTTAGGTGTACTGTCTGATAGGTGTACTGTCTGATTAGACAGTGCATCTATGTTGCAATTATATGTGAGGATGTCTTCATTGATCACACCTTTGATTACACATTGGATAGATGTTATGGAAATTATAGATTTTCTGTCAATTTTGTTTGGTACTGTAAGTGTATTGCCTAATGTGAAAACTGTGTAATCTACAGTAATTTACACTACTGTAGCATATTACTTTCAGCACTTCTAAGGGCAATTTGAAACACGTTTCTTGCATTGTTTGCTATTGGATTAACTGGTAGTTAAAACGACTCAAATGAAAATATATTGTTGTGTTTTAGTGGTTAAACCGATAAACATGTAATTCAATCAATGGTTGTGTGGTGTGTGCGATTGTGTGTTTCTGTGTGAATATGTTACCTCTTCTATTACAGTTAACAGTCTGTTGACCACGTTGTCAGCTCTAATAAACAATGTTTGGGTGAAGTATGCCCTCCTGCTATTAGTAAATTGCATGTTGATGACATCATCAGGCACTAGCAGCTAAAATGATCACCTCTGCCTTAGGGCCATATTGAACAAGCAGACACTAAAACTCCACCTTGACCTGAACCTGCTAAGTGCCTGGCAACCATCCAAACATGTCCATAAACTACAGATACAATTTTGTATAATCTCAAATTATTAGAACCCAGAAAATAATTCATCTGGAGTGGTCAATTTATGAAGGATGTTGACTGCATCCCAAATGGCACTCTATTCCCCATATAGTGCACTACTTTTGACCAGGGCCCATAGGACTGCACTGCTTTTGACCAGGACCCATAGGGCTTTGGTTAAAAGTAGTGCACTATGTAGAGAATAGGGTGCCATTTGGTACTCAATTGTTAGTATCTGGTGAGTGGAACCTAACATGTACCTCTCAGGGATTTTCGGTAATGACCTACCCCCAATAGGTGATAAGCTTTCTGGGTAAGGACTGTTTGGGTGCACACAGCCACGAATTATGGGAGTTTTCATTCCAGGTGATGTATGAGTCAACAAAATATTAATTTCACCTCAAAAAGTTTATTAATATGGTGGTGACCGCTTCGTAATCTAAAATCAAACAATTGACATTCCACCTGGATCTGTGGTTATGGAACATAAAGGGTGAAGATATCAGATCTGTGCCTTATTGTAGATTACACTGTGGTTTCCTAGCTCAGATCCAGTGGAGGAAAAAGTACCCAATTGTCATACTTGAGTGAAAGTATACTGTAGATACCTTTAATAGAAAGTCTCTCAAATAAAAGTGAAAGTCATCCAGCAAAATACTACTAGAGTAATTGTCTAAAAGTATTTGCTTCTAAATGTACTTAATGAGTATAAAAAGTAAAAGTATAAATCATTTCAAATTCCTTAGATGATGAATTTGTGTTTAGTGAGTCCGCCAGATCAGAGGCAGTAGGGATGACCTGGGATGTTCTGTTGATAAGTGTGTGAATTTGACCATTTTCCTGTCCTGCTAAGTATTCAAAATGTAACGAGTACTTTTGGGTGTCAGGTAAAATGTATGGAGTAAAAAGTAAATTATTTTCGTTAGGAATGTATTGAAGTAAAAGTTATAGTAAAGTACAGATACGGCAAAAAACGACTTAAGTAGTACTTTAAAGTATTTTTACTTAAGTACTTTAAACTACTGCTCAGATCCAGTCAGAGGCCAGCGGAGAAACACTTGTGGGGCCTGTTATCAGTTAATTAAGTCCAACGGTACACTGCGGACTGTGGAGATAAAGTTCCATGCATGTTCTCCCCCACTGTAGTGCTCATTGGCTGGGCTCTGGAGTTCCACGGGAGGTTCTGGGTCTGTCTGGGTGAGAGACATGGCGGTGGACGGGAGCAGTTCGACCAACAACAACACCGAGACAAGAACCACTAAAAAACCAGACCCAAATGGAACCCCATTCCATTTATGGTGCACTACTTGTGACCATAGCCCCACTATAAACGAGATCAGTACCTTTACTTTTCGGTAAATTTACTGTTCTGTACCTTTACTGTTCAGAACCTTTACTGTACGGTACCTTTACTGTACAGTACCTTTACTGTTCTGTACCTTTACTGTTCTGTACCTTTACTGTTCAGAACATTTACTGTTTGGTACCTTTACTGTACAGTACCTTTACTGTTCTGTACCTTTACTGTTCTGTACCTTTACTGTTCGGTACCTTTACTGTACAGTACCTTTACTGTTCTGTACCTTTACTGTTTATTGGTACCTTTACTGTTTGTTGGTTATTTTACTGTTATGTACCTTTTCAGTTCTTCAAAATCAAATCAAATCAAATCAAATGTATTTATATAGCCCTTCGTACATCAGCTGATATCTCAAAGTGCTGTACAGAAACCCAGCCTAAAACCCCAAACAGCAAGCAATGCAGGTGTAGAAGCACGGTGGCTAGGAAAAACTCCCTAGAAAGGCCAAAACCTAGGAAGAAACCTAGAGAGGAACCAGGCTATGTGGGGTGGCCAGTCCTCTTCTGGCTGTGCCGGGTGGAGATTATAACAGAACATGGCCAAGATGTTCAAATGTTCATAAATGACCAGCATGGTCGTATAATAATAAGGCAGAACAGTTGAAACTGGAGCAACAGCACGGCCAGGTGGACTGGGGACAGCAAGGAGTCATCATGTCAGGTAATCCTGGGGCATGGTCCTAGGGCTCAGGTCCTCCGAGAGAGAGAAAGAAAGAGAGAAGGAGAGAATTAGAGAACGCACACTTAGATTCACACAGGACACCGAATAGGACAGGAGAAGTACTCCAGATATAACAAACTGACCCTAGCCCCCCGACACATAAACTACTGCAGCATAAATACTGGAGGGGTCAGGAGACATCCGAGGACACCCCCGGACAGGGCCAAACAGGAAGGATATAACCCCACCCACTTTGCCAAAGCACAGCCCCCACACCACTAGAGAGATATCTTCAACCACCAATTTACCATCCTGAGACAGGGCCGAGTATAGCCCACAAAGATCTCCGCCATGGCACAACCCAAGGGGGGGCGCCAACCCAGACAGGATGACCACATCAGTGAATCAACCCACTCAGGTGACGCACCCCTTCCAGGGACGGCATGAGAGAGCCCCAGTAAGCCAGTGACTCAGCCCCTGTAATAGGGTTAGAGGCAGAGAATCCCAGTGGAAAGAGGGGAACCGGCCAGGCAGAGACAGCAAGGGCGGTTCGTTGCTCCAGAGCCTTTCCGTTCACCTTCCCACTCCTGGGCCAGACTACACTCAATCATATGACCCACTGAAGAGATGAGTCTTCAGTAAAGACTTAAAGGTTGAGACCGAGTTTGCGTCTCTGACATGGGTAGGCAGACCGTTCCATAAAAATGGTGCTCTATAGGAGAAAGCCCTGCCTCCAGCTGTTTGCTTAGAAATTCTAGGGACAATTAGGAGGCCTGCGTCTTGTGACCGTAGCGTACGTGTAGGTATGTACGGCAGGACCAAATCAGAGAGATAGGTAGGAGCAAGCCCATGTAATGCTTTGTAGGTTAGCAGTAAAACCTTGAAATCAGCCCTTGCTTTGACAGGAAGCCAGTGTAGAGAGGCTAGCACTGGAGTAATATGATACATTTTTGGGGTTCTAGTCAGGATTCTAGCAGCCGTATTTTGCACCAACCGAAGTTTATTTAGTGCTTTATCCGGGTAGCCGGAAAGTAGAGCATTGCAGTAGTCTAATCTAGAAGTGACAAAAGCATGGATTAATTTTTCTGCATCATTTTTGGACAGAAAGTTTCTGATTTTTGCAATGTTACGTAGATGGAAAAAAGCTGTCCTTGAAATGGTCTTGATATGTTCTTCAAAAGAGAGATCAGGGTCCAGAGTAATGCCGAGGTCCTTCACAGTTTTATTTGAGACGACTGTACAACCATTAAGATTAATTGTCAGATTCAACAGAAGATCTCTTTGTTTCTTGGGACCTAGAACAAGCATCTCTGTTTTGTCCGAGTTTAAAAGTAGAAAGTATGCAGCCATCCACTTCCTTATGTCTGAAACACATGCTTCTAGCAAGGGCAATTTTGGGGCTTCACCATGTTTCATTGAAATGTACAGCTGTGTGTCATCCGCATAGCAGTGAAAGTTAACATTATGTTTTCGAATAACATCCCCAAGAGGTAAAATATATAGTGAAAACAATAGTGGTCCTAAAACGGAACCTTGAGGAACACCGAAATTTACAGTTGATCTTTTCTACAATTTTTGAGAGGAATGGAAGATTCGATATAGGCCGATAGTTTTTTATGTTTTCTGGATCAAGGTTTGGCTTTTTCAAGAGAGGCTTTATTACTGCCACTTTTAGTGAGTTTGGTACACATCCGGTGGATAGAGAGCCGTTTTCAATACCTTTACTGTTCGGAACCTTTACTGTTCGGTACCTTTACTGTTCTGTACCTTTACTGTTCTGTACCTTTACTGTTCGGTACCTTTACTGTTCGGAACCTTTACTGTTCGGTACCTTTGCTTTTCTACGGTACCTTTACTGTTCAGTACCTTTACTGTTCTGTACCTTTAATGTTCGGTACCTTTACTGTTCTTCAGTACTTTTACTGTTTTTGGTACCTTTACTGTTTGGTACCTTTAATGTTCAGCACCATTATTGTTTGGTACCTTTACTGTTCAGTACCTTTACCTTTCAGTACCTTTACTGTTCAGAACCTTTACTGTTCAGTACCTTCATTGTTTGGTACCTTTACTGTTCAGTACCTTTACTGTTCAGTACCTTTACTGTTCTTTGGTACCTTTGCTGTTCGGTACCTTTACTGTTCAGTACCTTTACTGTTCTTCGGTACCTTTACTATTTGGTGCCTTTACTGTTCGGTACCTTTACTTTTTGGTACCTTTTACTATTCGGTACCTTTACCGTTCGGTACTTTTACTGTTCTTACTGTTCTTTGGTACCATTATTGTTCAGTACCTTTACTGTTCGGTACCTTTATTATTCGGTACCTTTACTGTTTGGTACCTTTACTGTTCGGTACATTTACTGTTCAGTACCTTTACTGTTCAATACCTTCACTGTTCGGTACCTTTACTGTTCTTCAGTACCTTTACTGTTCAGTACCTTTACTGTTCTTCAGTACCTTTACTGTTCAGTACCTTTACTGTTCAGCAAATGTAATGTTCGGTACCTTTACTATTCGGTACCTTTACTATTTGGTGCCTTTTCTATTTGGTGCCTTTACTGTTCGGTACCTTTACTGTTCTTACTGTTCTTTGGAACCTTTAATGTTTGGTACCTTTACTGTTCGGTACCTTTACTTTTCGGGACCTTTACTTTTCGGGACCTTTACTTTTCGGGATCTTTACAATTCGGTACCTTTACTGTTCGGTACCTTTACTTTTTGGTACCTTTTACTATTCGGTACCTTTACTATTCGGTACCTTTACTATTTGGTGCCTTTACTGTTTGGTACCTTTACTATTCAGTACCTTTACTATTCGGTACCTTTACTATTCAGTACCTTTACTATTCGGTACCTTTACTATTTGGTGCCTTTAATGTTCATTATTTCTACTGGTCAGTACCTTTACTTTTTGGTACCTTTACTATTCAGTACCTTTCCTATTCGGTACCTTTACTGTTTGGTACCTTTACTGTTCGGTACCTTTATTATTCCGTAACTTTACTGTTCAGTTCCTTTACTGTTCTTTGGTACATCTGCTGTTCGGTATATCGTTACTGTAGTAGAGGGAGAAGTTTATTTTCCAGTCTTAGGCTATGTAGTGCACTACATTTGTCCAGGGCCCTGGTCAAATGTAATGCAGTAGATAGAGAGTAAGGTGCCATTTTGGATGAGCCCTGGGTTTTCCTCCAGAGGTGGAGACATAATTGTTTATTTACAATCAGTTCCAATTAACCGGCATATTATATCTAAGCAGTTGTGATGATGTGGGTAGTAATGAGATCCAATCAACACAGTAGTACAGGTACAGTAGAAATAGATATAACATGCAGAGCCTTCTGGGATCCTTGAGATTGGAAGAGTTGATGTTTTATTCATTCATTGACAAGATAGCAGCCGCCACAATAGCCTGCAGCCATTATATATTGTCCTGAAAAGAAAGCATATGCCTGGAGTTGTATTATAAGATGCACAATGTATGTTTGTGTGATACATCAGACATCTACACTAGTCTATAGTCCAGGGAGCATGCTTATTTGCCTTTGAGGTGTACAAGTCAACTTCACAAGTAAGACCCAGAATATTCTCCCTCTCAAAGTAGCCTATATGATCACTGTATGCCACAGCACACACCCAAACCCCTTTGAATACCAAACCACAAAACCTAGTCTGCCATTTCTTTGTTGTTTCATTTGAGCAAACCCAACACTTCTTCCTCTTCTGCCTCACAAGCTGGCTTGGACAGAGTCCCCTGCCTCTTCATATGTATTCACACGCCTGCCGCTTGCGTTCAGCCACCCATTTTTTTTATCTCTCTCTCCACTCTCCTCCAGCCTCCTGCCTGGCAGGTGTACCAATGTGTGTTGTGAAAGAGAAGCCGTCACAAGAAGTGACAAGACGTGTGACAGGGAGTGAAGCCTAATTATCTCCGGCAGACAGACAGGTTCCTGCTTAGGCAGCTGGGCTGCAGTATCTACAGTGGCGTGAAAAAGGATTTGCCCCCTTTCTAATTTGTTCTACTTTTGCATATTTTTGACATTGAATGTTATCAGATCTTCATCCAAAATCTAATATTAGATAAAGGGATCTTGAGTGAACAAATAACACAACAATTACACACTTTACAGTATTTCATAAACAATGTTATGCAACAACCAATGCCCCTTTGTGAAAACGTAATTGCCCCCCTACACTCAATAACTGGTTTGCCACCTTTAGCTGCAATGACTCCAACCAAACGCTTCCTGTAGTTGTTGATCAGTCTTCTCACGTTGCTGTGGAGGAAATTTGGCCCACTCTGCCATGCAAAACTATTTTAATTTACTCAGCGACATTTCAGGGTTTTCAAGCCAGCAACTGCTGGTTTCAAGTCCTGCCACAGCATCTCAATTGGGATTAGGTCTGGACTTTGACTAGGCCATTCCAAAACCTCAAATGTGTTGCTTTTTAGCCATTTTCACTAGAACCAAAAAACATTGATCATATTACTCCAGTGCTAAACTCTCTACACTGGCTTCCTGTTAAGGCTAGGGCTGATTTAAAGGTTTTACTGCTAACCTATAAACCATTAGATGGGCTCGCTCCTACCTATCTCTCCGATTTGGTCCTGCGTGACATACCTGCATGTATACGGTCACAAGACGCAGGCCTCCTAATTGTCCCTAGAATTTAAAGCAAACAGGAGGCAGGACTTTCTCCTATAGAGCAAACAGAGACGCTTGAGAGGCGCAGACTCGGGCTCTACCTTTAAGTCTTTACTGAAGACTCATGTCTTCAGTAGGTCCTATGATTGAGTGTAGTCTGGTCCATTGGTGCGAAGGTGAACGGAAAGGCACTGAAGTGATGAACCGCCCTTGCTGTCTCTGCCTGGCCGGTACCCCGCTCTCCACTGGGATTCTCTGCCTCTGACCCCATAACGGAGGTTGAGTCACTGGCTTACTGGTGCCCTTCCATGCCGTCCCTATGAGGGGTGCATCACTTGAGTGGGTTGAGTCACTGACGTGATCTTCCTGTCCAGTTTTGTGCACCCTCAGGCTCGTGCAGTGGAGGAAATCTTTGTGAGCTATACTCAGCCTTGTCTCGGTAGCAAGTTGGGGCTGTGCTTTGGCAAAGTGGGTGGGGTTATATCCTACCTGATTGGCCTTGTCTGGGGGTTTTGTCAGACGGGGCCACAGTGTCCCTGCTGGCACAAGCTGGCACAAGCCGTGCAGGGCTTGGGAGGCGCACAGGAGGACTGGTGCGTGGGGCTGGCACAGTCTTCACCAGACAGCTAGCACGCACCTCAGGACGAGTATGGAGAGCTGACTCAGGTGACATCAACCCGAGGACACGCTCCGTCGGGCGAATGTCGTGCCTCATGCACCAACACAGCAGCTCTCTCATAGCTCTCTCCTTCAATTTCCCCATCAACTCCTTCACTGTCTCTGCTTCGCTCCCTTCACTCACCTCCAAATTCACCCCGACTGGCTCTGGGTCCATCCTCGTCTCCACCGACCGCCCCGTGTCCCCCCCCAATTTTTTTTATTGGGGCTGCCTCTCCTGGCCACGCTGCTTGGTCCTTTGGTGGTGGGAAGTTCGCGGACCAAGGTGCAGCGTGGTGAGCGTACATGTTCTTTAATAAAGAAAAAAAATGCAGAACAAAACAATACACACTACTAAACAAAACCGTGAAGCTTAAGGCTAAGTGCCATAAAGAAAGTCAACTTCCCACAAACACAGGTGGGAAAAAGGGTGCCTAAGCATGGTTCCCATTCAGAGACAACGATAGACAGCTGTCCCTGATTTAGAACCATACCCGGCCAACACATAGAGATAGAAAAACATAGAAACACAAAACATAGAAATGCCCACCCCAACTCACGCCCTGACCAAACCAAAATAGAGACATAAAAAGGATCTCCAAGGTCAGGGCGTGACAGGCCGAGTATAGCCCACAAATATCTCCACCACGGCACAACCCAAGGGGGAGCGCCAACCCAGACCGGAAGACCACGTCAGTTACTCAACCCACTCAAGTGACGCACCCCTCCTAGGGACGGCATGGAAGAGCACCAGCAAGCCAGTGACTCAGCCCCTGTAATAGGGTTAGAGGCAGAGAATCCCATTGGAGAGAGGGGAACCGGCCAGGCAGAGACAGCAAGGGCGGTTCGTTGCTCCAGTGCCTTTCCGTTCACCTTCACATTCCTAGGCCAGACTACACTCAATCATAGGATCTACTGAAGAGATGTGTCTTCAATAAAGACTTAAAGTTTGAGACCGAGTCTGCATCTCTCACATGGGTAGGCAGACCATTCCATAAAAATTGAGCTCTACAGGAGGAAGCCCTGGCTCCAGCTGTTTGCTTAGAAATTCTAGGGACAATTAGGAGGCCTGCGTCTTGTGACCGTAGTGTACGTGTATGTATGTACGGCAGGACCAAATCAGAGAGATAGGTAGGAACAAGCCCATGTAATGCTTTGTAGGTTAGCAGTAAAACCTTGAAATCAGCCCTTGCCTTAACAGGAAGCCAGTGTAGGGAGGCTAGCACTGGAGTAATATGATCAATTTTTTTTTATTCTAGTCAGGATTCTAGCAGCCGTATTTAGCACTAACTGAAGTTTATTTAGTGCTTTATCCGGGTAGCCGGAAAGAAGAGCATTGCAGTAGTCTAACCTAGAAGTGACAAAAGCATGAATGAATTTTTCGGCATAATTTTTGGACAGAAAATTTCTTGCAATGTTACGTAGATGGAAAAAATCTGTCCTTGAAACAGTCTTGATATGTTCGTCAAAGAGAGATCAGGGTCGAGGTCCTTCACTGAACTACTGTTTATAGGAAATAGGGTGCCATTTCGAATGCAATCATTGTGTAATTTAGAGAAATAAGGAAGGCTACCTAGAATTGGATTGACTGTTTTGTTAGCGCAGAAGATTCATGTGTGAATTTGGTTTTGATATGATTTGACATTGTATTTTTGCTCTGGTAGGCCAAAGTCGGATTCTAGGATTGGAGTTCTTTTTGTTGGCTTTTGTTTCTTTTTTATTTCTTTTTATAAAGAGAGTACTGTTTTATTTGAGCACCATAATGTAAAATGTATGGTTTTGATGTGCTACATTTGATATAGTTAACTTAACTTGAATACAATGATGGCCCTTCAAGTGGATACAGGATTTAAAATAAGCATCACTCGAGTAAGCTCATTTCCACACCTGCATCTCATTACCAACTCAAAGGTCAGTGTTTAATTCTGCCCCGTCTGTTTTCTCTCAGGGTCCAGCAATTGCTATTGATTTCACTCAACTTGAAGTAAAGGTACAGTAGGGGACAAGTATAATCGGCCAAAGCTGGAGTTACAACATAACAAATTAGGTTCCGATGCTAAATTCCATTGTATCTGTTTTGCATCCCAAATAGCACCCTATGCCATAAATAGCACATTACTTTGATTACTTTCACATTACAACAGAGTCCTATAGGTCCTGGTGAAAAGTAGTGCAGTATATAGGGAAAAGGGTGCTGTTTGGGATACAGACTCTATTCTGCTTATTATCACTGTTCTGTGGAGATAAAACGATACAGCAGTCATGAGGAAGGAATCAATATAAACCAGTCTGTATTTATGAATTCTATATTGTTTTCTATCTTCCAGTGTCTAATACTATCTTTCTACAGTCATTTGCTTTCGTAACCAGTACTGAGTTTTTAAAGAACTGTATTATACTGGACCAAGGTGTAGATATGGCTATCCGAGAGGTTCCATAATGCTTAATGTGTACAATGGAGGGCTTTCACAGAGCCTATGGTTCTCATTTACCATTAGCAAGTCAAAAATCTTTCATTCTAACATGTTACATAGGATGCAAAGAGAAATACAGACTGACGTACAAACTGTAAACAAAAGAGACTGACAAACGCTGACTGTATTATGAAGATGGTGGTACGTACAACTCTAGCTAACTGCCAGATCCGGCCAATCTGTGGATGGAGCTAGCCCCCTGAGAAGAGGGTGGAAGCCTGTGTGTTCATATCACAGATCAAATCTCACATCCTCCTGTGCACCGGACCAATAAGCCCTCTGTCACAATATATCTAGTCTCTGATCTAACCTGTGTCCCTACAGCCCACCCCAGTTTCCCTACAGCCCACCCCAGTCTACCTACAGCCTACCCCAGTCTCCCTCCACTCCTCTACCCCAGTCTCTACCCCACACACATCACTCAGCCTAGACCAGGGCAGGGCTCCTGAAATGGATCACTGACTAGGCCTTTTCTGCTTCCCAAATGGCACGCTATTCACTACATAGTGTACTACGTTTGACCAGAGCCCTATCAAAAGTAGTGCACAACATAGGGAACAGGGTGTAACTTGGGACACAGCCCATGTGTCTATCTGCCCTGGAGACTCAGGAGTATGGATGGAGCCTTTAAAGGTTAAAACATCACTACAGCTCTAAGGCCATTTTGTAGCTAGAAGGACCTGGGATAGACAGAGGTTTCTATTCTCTCTCTAGGTTAACCATTTTCTCATCTGAATCTATATATTATACAGCGTTTCCCAACTGGATCCAGGGGACCCCAAGGGGTGCACATTTTCGTTTTTGCCCTAGCACTACACAGCTGATTAAAAATGACCAACTCATCATCATGCTTTCATTATTTGAATCAGCTGTGTAGTGCTAGGGGGGGAAACTAAATATGCACCCCTTGGGGTTCCCGTGGACCGAGATGGGAAAACACTGTAAAAATTCAACTCTAGTGTGGCAATGAAACCAAAAAGTCTCTCTGCAGATCGTGGGGTCACTGGATTAGTAATCGATGAACATGGGATGTGATCAATATGGCTAGGAAAGAGTTAAGAGTTAGCTATTGGTGACTGTATTATGAAGATGGTGGTACGTACAACTCTAGCTAACTGCCAGATCCGGCCAATCTGTGGATGGAGCTAGCCCCCTGAGAAGAGGGTGGAAGCCTGTGTGTTCACCACCGAGGGGTAATTGTGACATGAATTCAATTAAAATGATTACAGCAGGAACAGTCAAACACTAGATGCTATTAAAGGCTAATGGGGACCATAGGTGCTATAGGTGATATCTTACATATCCAGGTGTAATGACATTAATGGGAATTGGTCACATTCAGAAACAGCAACGGAGAGAGGTTTAAATCTATTCTTCTGAAACAGATAGTTCCATACAGTTCCAATTGGTCCTGTCAGGATAACTGATTTCTGATTCAGAAACACTTGGAATTAAACACACACACACACACACACACACACACACACACACACACACACACACACACACACACACACACACACGCACACACACACACACACACACACACACACACACACACACATACACACACACACACACACACACACACATTAACCAGTGTTCTCACTGAATCTATACATCTTCTGAATAGCTATTAATTGACGCTGGATTACTCTATTAATTACTCTATCATTATACTAGCTAATTACATGTTGCGCCAAATGCTAATTATTCACCAATGAGAGATATCAAGTCAGTTGTAATTAGTCCATGGAAACACGCATGAAACCACCAATCAAACCACCAAACAAACCAACAAACAAACCAACACAAAAAATCCCATTCATTCCCCATTAATTTACCAATCATTCAAAGCACGGTGAATTTAATGAGTGCTGAATGAGTTTTATTGTCACTATCTGATCTGCATCCTCACAAAACAACACAATGCAACAACTCAACAAGCACTTTCACCACCTTCACAGTAAAAACAGGCTGAGTGTAGAGTGGATGAAATCAGGGCTAGAGTGAATGTAGCGGAGCATCGCTGCCATAGGGTTCAGCAGATAATAGCCCTAACACACACACACACACACACACACACAGGATAGTCCCCCCAGCCTCTCCCCCAGTCCCCCCAGTCCTGTCATTCATCACTGCCTGGACGGGCGTACGTGTCTCTGTGCTGTTTACCCAGACCCAGAGCCACCACAATGGGGCTCCTTTGTGCTATTGATGGCCACTCATCCATGCCAAGCGTTGAGTAAGCTTCAATTAGCCAAGTTACAGTGTTTTAATGAATGTCCTCCCTGACCTTCAGTCTGGGCCCATTCTGCTACCATTAAAGTGTGTCTGACGGCCAGGGAGCCCCGGGGTGTGTGAATGGGGGAGTTGTTTGCATGTGTGATTGGGAGTGTGTGTGTGTCTATGTGCATGTGTGTGTCCTCCTGTATTTGTGTGTGTGTGTGTGGGGGGGGGGGCTGACAGTTTTTGTTCACAGACTGATAAATGGCTGTAATTCTGGAAGATAAAGGGAGGTGGTGATGGTGGGAGGGAGTAGAGGGGGGAGGGGAAGAAAGAGGGACAATGGACCCTGCCTCTCCTATAGCTCTCCTCAGGCTCTCAACATGAGATCTCCTGATCCATCCCCTGGTCTCCTGCGGTTACAGGACCTCTAATTGTTTCTTCGTCCCAAATAACACCCTATTCCCCATTGACATACATTACTTTAACCAGAACCCTGAGCCCAGGTCAAAAGTAGTGCACTATATTGGGAATAGGGTGCCATTTGGGGCGCATGCCTCTTGTCGCCCTCCTCCCCTGCCGCCCCAGATAGCTCATCCTATTGTCCTCTCGTGTGATTGGCTCTTCCACTGTGTAATGGCAGGGAGCTGTCTGGCTGGCTGGCTGGCTGTGTAGATCAGGGATAAGGAGACTGAGCCTGCAGGAGGAGGGTTTAGCAAATCAACTTTTCTACCAGCCCAGGTTCCCAGGGGACAGGAGATAGAGCAATTCTGTTTTTTCCCCCCCGATACCCAATGCGACCATGTGTGGGGAAGGGAGGAGGAGGAGAAGAAATAAAGAGGAGGATAATGGTGAGATGGAGAGAAAATAAAAACACATTGATCTAAAGGGATAATAGTCCTGCTATCACAAAACAGGAGGTTATTGAAAAAGTAATAATAAAATGAAACAACAAAATTAAACATTGATTGAAATGGATTGGGGGGCAAGCTGTGTCCGTCTGGTCCTGGTCACCTCAGAGATAGGAGAGAGATGGCACCATGTTCCCTACACATTAGTGCTATATGTAGAGAATAGGGTGCCATTTGGGACACATATTTTCTGTCCCCTCCCCCGTCCCCCCTGTTATGGTCAATGTCAATGCTGAGGCCTGGGTGACAGGGAGACAGCAGAGGACCGCCACTGACTGGGGGGCCTTCATAGGGGCCTGGGAGCCCAGGGTCTGGGACTGTCTGTCTGCTGAACTGGTCGTGAGGGACTGGGGGCTTTTGTTGTGGCAATTACATCTGTTCATTACTCTGCTGCTTAAAGCTTGATAAGTTTGAGCAGCTCCCCATATAACCGAGGTGTACCCAGCACTAGAAGAGGTCAATTGGTCCCCTCTTTATGGCTCAGATGCCTGCTGGTGTGTATATGTGTGTGTGTGTGTGTGTGTGTGTGTGTGTGTGTGTGTGTGTGTGTGTGTGTGTGTGTGTGTGTGTGTGTGTGTGTGTGTGTGTGTGTGTGTGTGTGTGTGTGTGTCAGACAGAATACCCGCTGGGGTGTGCGAGGCGAATCAGGAGAAGCAGATTAAACCTTGACCCCAAATTATGTTTACGGATGACAGCTTGAGTGTAGCCAGCAACTGGCAAGGAGTGACACTCATTGTAGCCATTTGAGTGACAGTTATTATTATCATTAATACTTTGGAGGCAATTGCACATAATAGCAGGGCAAAGAGAAAATGGCTGCATCCCAAATAGCAATCTATTCCCTATATTTTGCACTACTTTTGACCAAAGCCCTATGGACCCAGTCAGATAGTCATTCCAGGTTGACTTTGAGAGACGTTAGTGTCGAAGAGGAGCACAGTAAGACTAACAAAAGTCAACAGAATTTAGCAAAAGAAAAACAGAACTCATCCACAGGGGAGGGGAGAAACAATTCCCTGACTTAATTGTTTGCAAAGTGTTTGATTAAAAGCTTCAGTAAACTCGGTAGAAGTTAATGTCTTGTGGCTTGTTTTTTCTCTCTATGGATTTTGTTGTCTGTTGTGCTGAAACAGTGTTTTGACAGCTCACATTGGGCTATCTCTAAAGGAGAGGCTTGCAAGGGGAAATGAACTGTAGAAACGCAAAGCCCTGGTACTCTATTATAGGTCTTAGACGTAAGCTTTCACAAACACACACACACACACACACACACACACACACACACACACACACACACACACACACACACACAAACACACACACACACACACACACACACACACACACACACACACACACACACACACACACACACACACACACACACACACACACACACACACACACACACACACACACACACACAACACACAACACACACACACAGATTGACAGTACCCTGGGCTGTCAGGTATTGCTGGGAATGTTATTTAATCTTCAACAACACTCAGCCCTCGTAAAAGTACAAATCAGTGGAGAGATGTGGAGCAAGTTGCCTTATGCAGTAATTTGACATATTACAACACACTTCTCATGCTCCCTTTTGGGGTGAAATAAAATAAGTCCTTTAAATCAACATACATCCTAGATAGAGGTCGAAGGTATAGAATAGAGGTTGAAGGTATAGCATAGAGTAGAGGGTATAGTACGGAGTCGAGGGTATAGTGTAGATTCAAGAGTATAGTAGAGAGTAGAGCCCCAGGACAGCAGCACAATTAGACCCAACCAAATCATGAGAAAACAAAAAGATAACTACTTAACACATTGGAAAGAATTAACAAAAAAACAGAGCAAACTAGAATGCTATTTGGTCCTACACAGAGAGTACACAGCGGCAGAATACCTGACCACTGTGACTGACCCAAAATTAAGGAAAGCCTTGACTATGTACAGACTCAGTGAGCATAGCCTTGCTATTGAGAAAGGCCGCCGTAGGCAGACATGGCTCTCAAGAGAAGACAGGCTATGTGCTCACTGCCCACAAAATGAGGTGGAAACTGAGCTGCACTTCCTAACCTCCTGCCCAATGTATGACCATATTAGAGAGACATATTTCCCTCAGATTACACAGATCCACAAAGAATTCGAAAACAAATCCAATTTTGAAAAACTCCCATATCTACTGGGTGAAATTCCACAGTGTGCCATCACAGCAGCAAGATTTGTGACCTGTTGCCACGAGAAAAGGGCAACCAGTGAAGAACAAACACCATTGTAAATACAACCCATATTTATGCTTATTTATTTTATCTTGTGTCCTTTAACCATTTGTACATTGTTAAAACACTGTATATATATATATAATATGACATTTGTAATGTCTTTACTGTTTTGAAACTTCTGTATGTGTAATGTTTACTGTTCATTTTTGTTGTTTTTCACTTTATATATTCACTTTGTATGTTGTCTACCTCACTTGCTTTGGCAATGTTAACACATGTTTCCCATGCCAATAAAGCCCTTGAATTGAATTGAATTGAGTAGAGTGTATAGTTTTGAGGATATAGTGTAGAGTAAAGGGTATAGTTTAAAGCAGAGGGTATAGTGTAGAGTAAAGGGTATAGTTTAAAGCAGAGGGTATAGTGTAGAGTAGAATGTATAGAATAGATGAGATGTTGAAGGTATAGGGTGGAGTTTGAGGGTACAGAATAGAGTAAAGGTTATAGAGTAGAGTTTAGAGTCAAGGGTATAGAGTAGAGGCTATAGTATATACAGTGCCTTGCGAAAGTATTCGCCCCCCTTGAACTTTGCGACCTTTTGCCACATTTCAGGCTTCAAACATAAAGATATAAAACTGTATTTTTTTGTGAAGAATCAACAATCATCAATCATGAAGTGGAACGACATTTATTGGATATTTCAAACTTTTTTAACAAATCAAAAACTGAAAAATTGGGCGTGCAAAATTATTCAGCCCCCTTAAGTTAATACTTTGTAGCGCCACCTTTTGCTGCGATTACAGCTGTAAGTCGCTTCGGGTATGTCTCTATCAGTTTTGTAACTTCTACTCTATACCATACCCTCTACTCTATACAATGCACTCTACTCTATACTATGCACTCTACTCTATACTATTCCCTCTACTCTATACTATACCTTCTACTCTATACTATACCCTCGACCTCTACTCTGTGCTATACCCTCTACCCCCTACTCTAAACTTTACCCTCTACTCTAAACTTTACCTTCTACTCTATACCCTCTAAGCTATAATATACGCTCGACTCTATATGCCCTCTATTCTATACAATACCCTCAACCTCTACTCTACACTATATATAGCATAGAGCATAGAGGGTATAGCATAGAGTAAATGGTGTAGTATAAAGTAGAGGGTTTATTATAGAGTAGTGGGTACAGTATATTGTAGATTAGAAGGTTACAGTATACTATAGAGTCAAGGGTACGGTATACAGTCGAGGGTATAGCATTGAGACAAGGTTATAGTATAGAGTCGAGGGTATAGTATAGCGTTGATGGTATAGTATAGAGATTACAGTGTCGTATAGAGTCGAGGGTATGGTATAGAGTCGAGGGTTTAGTATAGAGTAGAGGTTGATGGTATAGTATAGAGGTTGAGGGGGATGTATAGCAAAGAGGTCGAGGGTATAGTATAGAGTAAAGGGTATAGTATAAAGTAAATGGTATAGTATAGAGTAGGGGTATAGTATAGAATAGAGGGTATATAAAATAATAGAATTGAGGGTATAATATAGAGTAGAGTAGAGGGTACAGCATAGAGTAAAGGGTATAGTATAGTGTTTTATATAGTAGAGAGTATAGTATAGAGTGGAGTGTATAGTATAGGGAAGAGGGTATAGCATAAACAAGAGGGTATAGTATAGAGTAGAGGGTATAGTATAGAGTAGAGGGTATGGTATAGAGTAGAGGTCGATGGTATAGTATTGAGGTCGAGGGTGATGGTATGGCAGAGGTCGATGGTATAGTATAGAGTAAAGGGTATAGTATAGAGTAAATGGTATAGTATAGAGTAGGGGGTATAGTATAGAATAGTGGGTGTAAAATAGAGTAGAGGGTATAGTATAGAGTAGAGTAGATGGTATAGCATAGAGTAAAGGGTATAGTATAGTGTATGGTATATAGTACAGAGTATAGTATAGAGTAGAGGGAGTAGTATAGAGTGGAGTGTATTGTATAGATAAGAGGGTATAGCATAAACAAGAGGATATAGTATAGAGTAGAGGGTATATAGTATAGGGTAGAGGGTGTAGTATAGAGTGGAGTGTATAGTATAGAGAAGATGGTATATTATAGACAGGAGTGTATAGTATAGAGAAGAGTGTATAGTATAGAGTTTTTAGTATAGAGAAGAGGGTATAGTATAGAGAAGAAGGTACAGTGTATAGTAGAGGGCATAATGTAGAGTCGAGTGTATAGTATAGAGTAGAGTAGAGGGTGTAGTATAGAGTAAAGGGTATAGTGTAGAGTAGAGGGTATAATATGAGGTTGAGGGTATAGTGCAGAGTAGAGGGTACAGTATAGTGTAGAGGGTATAGTATAGGGTAGATGTTGAAGGTGTAGAGTAGAGGTTGAAGGTATGGAGTAGAGGTTGAATGTATGCTATAGAGCAACTTGTAAAGTATACAATAGATGGTATAGTATATAGTTGAGGGTATAATGTAGGGGTATATTATAGCTTAGAGGATATAGTATAAAGAAGAGGGTTTAGTATAGAGTAGAAGGTACAGTGTAGAATACAGTATAGAGTCGAGGGTATATTATAGGGCAGAGGGTATATTATAGTTTAGAGGATATAGTATAAAGAAGAGGGTATAACATAGAGTAGAGGGTATAGTATAGAGTATAGTAGAGGGTATAGCATAGAGTAAAGGGTGTAGTATAAAGTAGAGGGTATAGTATAGAGTAGTGGGTATATTGTAGATTAGAAGGTATAGTATAGAGGTTACAGTATAGTATAGAGTCAATGGTATAGCATAGAGTTGAGGGTATAGTAATGAGTTGATGGTATAGTATAGAGTTGATGGCATAGTATAGAGGTTACAGTGTCATCACATTCCCGGTGGGTCAGACGTTTACATACACTCAATTAGTATTTGGTAGCCTTTAAATTGTTTAACTTGAGTCAAACGTTTCATGTAGCCTTCCACAAGCTTCCCACAATAAGTTGGGTGAATTTTGGCCCATTCCTTCTGACACAGCTGGTGTATCCAAGTCAGGTTTGTGATGGCCACTCCAATACCTTGACTTTGTTGTCCTTAAGCCATTTTTCCACAACTTTGGAAGTATGCATTGTCTATTTGGAAGACCCATTTGCGACCAAGCTTTAACTGATGTCTTGAGATGTTGCCACATAATTTTCCTACCTCGTGATGCAATCTATTTTGTGAAGTGCACCAGTCCCTCCTGCAGCAAAGCACCCCCACAACATTATGCTGCCACCCCGTGCTTCACGGTTGGGATGGTGTTCTTCGGCTTCCCTGCCTCCCCCTTTTCCTCCAAACATAACGATGGTCATTATGGCCAAACAGTTCTATTTTTGTTACATCAGACCAGAGGACATTTCTCCAAAAAGTACGATCTTTGTCCCCATGTGCAGTTGCAAACCGTAGTCTGGCTGTTATATGGCGGTTTTGGAGCAGTGGCTTCTTCCTTCCTGAGCGGCCTTTCAGGTCATGTCGATATAGGACACGTTTTACTGTGGATATAGATAATTTTGTACCTGTTTCCTCCAGCATCTTCACAAGGTCCTTTGCTGTTGAGATGCTGAGATTGATTTGCACTTTTCGCACCAAAGTACGTTCATCTCTAGGAGACAGAACACGTCTCCTTCCTGAGTGTATGATGGCTGCGTGGTCCCATGGTGTTTATACTTGCGTACTATTGTTTGTACAGATGAACGTGGTACATTCAGGCATTTGGAAATTGCTCCCAAGGATGAACCAGACTTGTGGAGGTCTACAATTTTTTTCTGAGGTCTTGGCTGATTTCTTTCGATTTTCCCATCAACTTAGTGTATGTAAACTCCAGACCCACTGGAATTGTGATGCAGTGAATTATAAGTGAAATAATCTGTCTGTAAACAATTGTTGGAAAAAATACTTGTGTCATGCACAAAGTAGATGTCCTAACCGACTTTCCAAAACTATAGTTTGTTAACAAGAAATTTGTGGAGTGGTTGAAAAACAAGTTTTAATGACTCCAACCTAAGTGTATGTAAACTTCCGACTTCACCTGTATGTATGTATGTATGTATGTATGTATGTATGTATGTATGTACAGTGCCTTGCGAAAGTATTCGGCCCCCTTGAACTTTGCGACCTTTTGCCACATTTCAGGCTTCAAACATAAAGATATAAAACTGTATTTTTTTGTGAAGAATCAACAACAAGTGGGACACAATCATGAAGTTGAACGACATTTATTGGATATTTCAAACTTTTTTTAACAAATCAAAAACTGAAAAATTGGGCGTGCAAAATTATTCAGCCCCCTTAAGTTAATACTTTGTAGCGCCACCTTTTGCTGCGATTACAGCTGTAAGTCGCTTGGGGTATGTCTCTATCAGTTTTGCACATCGAGAGACTGACATTTTTCCCATTCCTCCTTGCAAAACAGCTCGAGCTCAGTGAGGTTGGATGGAGAGCATTTGTGAACAGCAGTTTTCAGTTCTTTCCACAGATTCTCGATTGGATTCAGGTCTGGACTTTGACTTGGCCATTCTAACACCTGGATATGTTTATTTTTGAACCATTCCATTGTAGATTTTGCTTTATGTTTTGGATCATTGTCTTGTTGGAAGACAAATCTCCGTCCCAGTCTCAGGTCTTTTGCAGACTCCATCAGGTTTTCTTCCAGAATGGTCCTGTATTTGGCTCCATCCATCTTCCCATCAATTTTAACCATCTTCCCTGTCCCTGCTGAAGAAAAGCAGGCCCAAACCACGATGCTGCCACCACCATGTTTGACAGTGGGGATGGTGTGTTCAGGGTGATGAGCTGTGTGGCTTTTACGCCAAACATAACGTTTTGCATTGTTGCCAAAAAGTTCAATTTTGGTTTCATCTAACCAGAGCACCTTCTTCCACATGTTTGGTGTGTGTCCCAGGTGGCTTGTGGCAGACTTTAAACAACACTTTTTATGGATATCTTTAAGAAATGGCTTTCTTCTTGCCACTCTTCCATAAAGGCCAGATTTGTGCAATATACGACTGATTGTTGTCCTATGGACAGAGTCTCCCACCTTAGCTGTAGATCTCTGCAGTTCATCCAGAGTGATCATGGGCCTCTTGGCTGCATCTCTGATCAGTCTTCTCCTTGTATGAGCTGAAAGTTTAGAGGGACGGCCAGGTCTTGGTAGATTTGCAGTGGTCTGATACTCCTTCCATTTCAATATTATCGCTTGCACAGTGCTCCTTGGCATGTTTAAAGCTTGGGAAATCTTTTTGTATCCAAATCCGGCTTTAAACTTTACACAACAGTATCTCGGACCTGCCTGGTGTGTTCCTTGTTCTTCATGATGCTCTCTGCGCTTTTACCTGACCTCTGAGACTATCACAGTGCAGGTGCATTTATGCGGAGACTTGATTACACACAGGTGGATTGTATTTATCATCATTAGTCATTTAGGTCAACATTGGATCATTCAGAGATCCTCACTGAACTTCTGGAGAGAGTTTGCTGCAGTGAAAGTAAAGGGGCTGAATAATTTTGCACGCCCAATTTTTCAGTTTTTGATTTGTTAAAAAAGTTTGAAATATCCAATAAATGTTGTTCCACTTCATGATTGTGTCCCACTTGTTGTTGATTCTTCACAAAAAAATACAGTTTTATATCTTTATGTTTGAAGCCTGAAATGTGGCAAAAGGTCGCAAAGTTCAAGGGGGCCGAATACTTTCGCAAGGCACTGTATCTGTCCTGATGGATGCAGATGGAGAACATGTCTGTGTCCCAAATGGAACCCTATATCCTATCTAGTGCACTGCTTATGACCAGGTGGGCCCTTGTACAGTATATATATACTGTACACTGAGTGTACTAAATATTTAGGACACCTGCTTTTTCCATTACATACTGTAGACTGCTGTATTTTCTAAAATACATTTTCGGAATGAAAGAAATGCTTTCAGTGTAAACTTAAATGACTAAAACCAAATAAAAGTATGTTGAAAAGATAATGTACCTATAATAAGAAAACAGCATGAGCCATGTTAAAATTGGTAGAATTGCAGGATATTATTTCAAAAACTGCAAAGCTTTCTCTCCACTGCCAAGATGAGGGCCTCAAATTTTATTTCCAAGGGCCTGGACAGAATTCCATCGTGCTGACGACCAACTGCGCCCATTGCCACACCCACCACTTAAGCCCCTTGTTGATCAAGAAAAACATTGCTACAAATAATTTAATATACAGTCAATTTACAGTCAATATACAGTCAATATACAGTCAATTTACAGTCAATTTATAGTCAATATACAGTCAATATACAGTCAATATACAGTCAATTTACAGTCAATATACAGTCAATTTACAGTCAGTTTATAGTCAATATACAGTCAATATACAGTCCATTTCTTTAAATTGGTCACAAGAAGCCATACTTGTGCGATTTGGGAACATCTTCTTTTCATTAATAAGAAATTCACAGTGTGAATACCTTTACATAAATGACTCATTATGTGGTAATACTTAAAGAACCTCTTATTGAATTCTCCAGTGAAAATCTGCCGTTGAGGGGTGAGACAGAGACTTAATCCCTGGTATTCATATTTTCCATCAAACAAAACAACAGTGGTTGTGTCCCAAATAACACCCTATTCCCTATATAGTGCACTACATTTTACCAGAACACACACACACTCACACACACACACGGATATGCAGAGAGGATGTGTCACCTGTGAATAAGCTGTGTCTTTTTATGAATGGTGTAATATCACAAGGCTCATTTGCATTCTCTCTGCCTGGGAGATAATAGCTGTGTGTCAGATCTTCTGGCTGGTGTCCAGTGTGATGGCCCGTGTGTGTGTATATGTGTATGTGTTATTTAATATGTGACATTTTCATATTTCCCCCTGCCTGGGAGGCGGCAACGCCCGGAGACGGCCCCGAGAAGCAGTACCATTGGCTCCGAAATCATGCAATCAGGGCTTACTGACACAAAATTGTAATTTGGTTTGATAAAGGGCACTACATGAATTTCAAATAGCACATCACCAACCAGACACCATCCTAGGCAGCCAGGCTCAGTTGCTTTTCTTTTGTTTCGTATACTGTATGTATGGAGTGACAGAATCTCACAGAACGTGTCAGTCTCTTTGGAAGATATGTTGTAACTGTGTATTGAAATACCAGTCTGTTCCAAATATAATTATAAACTGGCTGGTTCGAGCCCTGAATGATTGGTTGAAAACCGTGGTATTTCATGGGTATGACAAAACATTTATTTTGACTGTTCTAATTACGTTGGTAACCAGTTTATAATAGCAATAAGGCACCTCAGGGGTTTGTGATATATGGCCAATATACCACAGCTAAGGGTTGGATCCAGGCATGCCATGTTGCGTTGTGCATAAGAACAGCCCTTAGCCGTGGTAATATTGGTTGTGTACCACACCCCCTCAGTCCTTATTGCTTAATTATAACAGTAAATAAGGGTAGTAGTCATGGTAGGAGTAGGAGTAATGGTAATAGCAGTAACAGGGTTGAAGATTTCTTATTAAATCAGCCAGGAATCTCCTTGTGACAGGGGGAATGGAATCTTGTTGTGTGCAACAGAGAGTGGCGATTGAATGCAAGCTTCACACTTTTTTTATTTATTTACTGTTAAAACATTTCTAGTCTGTCTATCTATGGATAACAGGATCGACGTGTTATGCTCGACCTGCTCAGTTTTCCACCAGAAAACACCAGAAAATGACCCAAAAAGAGTAAAACCAGCTCAACTGCTCAGCTGCTACAAATGTAAATGAATCACTAATCACATGAAATAATGAATCATCTTTAGAAATGACTTTGTCAATGCACAAAATAACTAGGACATTACAATGATGGTGAAAGTGAGAAAGTGTTTTGTGATTAACTGAATAAAATCTTCCTAGACACATGGTTGACATAGGGAATTTTGGCACTTTAGCAAGCCTTGATTCATATCACACATTTGATTGAATTCTCCATGTGGTCTATATTAAAAAGCACTACATTTCCACGAAAATGCAATATTGGTGCACAATTTCTACTTGAAATATCAAATAGGCACTCCTTTCGTGGAACGACCTACTTGTGTTTCCACTATCTACATTACGTAAATGTCTTTCAGCCTAATTGCAAAGGCAATAGCAGTAGCAATGCTGTGTAGTATGCTTTTAGAAGTTGGGTTTCCACTAGGCCCATGTTAATGTATTTCAGAGAAACAGCATGGAAGTAAAGGCTACTTCACACAGCCCAGTTTGGGCTATAAAAGCTCTAAGAAACAAACAGACCAAAATAATTGCCATGTGATAAATATTATATTGGTAATCCCTTTTCATTACTTCCTTTAAATGATGACAGATAGTGCGGGATAGATTTCTGAGATGTCACAACTAATAACTCAACAAAGTGATTTATCATATATTATGCAGTGAGGCTCAGCCTGTCCCTCTCTCTCTTTCTCTCTCTCTCTCTCCCTCTCTCTCCCGCTCTCTCTCTTTCTCTCTCTCTCCCCTTAGGAGGAGGAATCTGCCTCTGCACAGGAATAAATGATATGCTGCCTTAAGGGATCATTCACTGTGTTATCCAACACACACACACACACACACACACACACACACACACACACACACACACACACACACACACACACACACACACACACACACACACACACACACACACACACACACACACACACACACACACACACACACACACACACACACACACACACACATTTGAAACGGAAGCTCCTAGCTTGCAGCTTCTGTAAAAATATCTCAGAGCAACTTTAACACTTGACGGAATCGTCCTTATTTCTGTTTGCAGTTTTCTTTTGGAGTAGACTGGGGTTAAATAAATTACAAATAAATATTAATTAAGCTGTCATGTTTTTTTTTCTTCTGTCTGGTAGTATTGAGGACCAAGACGCCTCACTGTTTACCAGATCAAAACCCCCAACTCATTTGTATGCTGTATCTCTGAGTTTTAGCATATTTGTGTATTAAAATCTTTGTGTTTTAGCATCTTAGTGTTTTAGCGGCATTACAATGAAACAGACTGAATGCTTGGTTTTCACTGAATACAGAAGGACCGTAGAGATATTAACCTGTCCGGAGTGGAGGTTATTGGGAACACTGAACCATATGTTTTTGTTGGGCATGAGTATGGTACCAATTTGGTAGGTATAGAAATGCAAAACATTCGAAAGATGAGTCGGCTCTATGGAGACTGTGACCCACCTCCCAATCCGAATGCTATCTTTACCCTGTACTGTAGGTTCGCTTTAGGAAGCTGCACAGAGCGGAAAAACTTAAATTTGGTGTGTGTGCGCCCCTATTTGCGAGTGCCTGTGTGCACGTGCCAATGTGCTCGTGTCTGTGTGCTCGTGTCTGTCTGCTCGTGTTTGTGTGCTCATGTCTGCGCGTGTGTGTGATTTAGGGCCTGAATCTTTAGTGAGGTCCCTCATGTTTGAGAAGGGGGATATTCCTCCCTCCCTCAGCAGCCCTTTGTGTGAGGCCTAATGGGCACAGGTGTTCCTTAGCCTCACTGTGTGTGTGTGTGTGTGTGTGTGTGTGTGTGTGTGTGTGTGTGTGTGTGTGTGTGTGTGTGTGTGTGTGTGTGTGTGTGTGTGTGTGTGTGTGTGTGTGTGTGTGTGTCTGTGTCTGTGCCTGTGTCTGTGTGCGTGTGCATGCGTCTATTGAAGAGCACTGACTGACAGAAAGAAAGCCCATCTCTGATTTCATGCAACTCATTGTCAAACAGCAGGTTGGCTGCTAGTCAAGTCAGGCCTCAAGAAGGTGCATCTCTTTTGGGATTTGACCTTTTCACCTTAGGGTTTACAGACTCCAGGCTCCTTATGCTTTCTGGCTGTCCATCACCCAGTCACATACACAGACAGACAGTCGTTATTGGTGAATTTGAGATAAGCCTAGGAGGATCATTTTGTGGACATGTCAACACTCCTCAGAATCATTAACACAGGAGCAGAGTGGATCTGAAATCAGGGAGTGACAGATAATATCTGGAGATGTATGCTAGGAGGTGCTGAGTGACACAGCTCACACGATCTGTATGTGTCATTGGAGGCTTCTCAGAGGAGGAAGGGGAGGACCATCTTACTCATTGAATTTCATTTTATTTAAACAGTGAAACATTTAAAAAGTTATCCTTTTTAGATAAAACTATACAAAATATATTCACGTCACCAAATACCTGAATGAAACACACTATTTTGCAATGAAGCTCTACAGTAGTAACAGCACTTTCTAGGGTATGACCATGGTGTAGCTGCTGGACAGCTATTTTCCATCCTCCTCTGGTTACATTGACTTCAATACAAAACCTTGGAGGCTCATGGCTCTCACCCCCTTCCATAGACTTACACAGTAATTATGACGACTTCCGGAGGACGTCCTCCAACCTATCAGAGCTCTTGCAGCATGAATTGACATGTTGCCCATCAAATCGAAAGGATCATAAAATGAATGTAGTACTGACAGCATATGTAACAGGATTGAAATAGACATCCTTAGTTGTATGAATTTTGTCATAATTAAGCAGCCAGGTTAGGTATATGTATGTATACTTGTGGAGCCAACTGTTGTATTATTTGAGTAACTGCATCCTGTATATGTATATGTATGTGTACACTACCATTCAAAAGTTTGGGGTCACTTAGAAATGTCCTTGTTTTTGAAAGAAAAGCACATTTTTTTGTCCATTAAAATGACATCAAATTGATCAGAAATACAGTGTAGACATTGTTAATGTTATAAATGACTATTGAAAGGTGGAAACGGCTGATGTTTGATGGAATATCTACATAGGCTTACAGAGGCCCATTATCAGCAACTATCACTCCTGTGTTCCAATGGCACGTTAGCTAATCCAAGTTAATCATTTTAAAAGGCTAATTGATCATTAGAAAACCCTTTTGCAATTATGTTAACACAGCTGAAAATGGTTGTTCTGATTAAAGAAGCAATAAAACTGTCATTCTTTAGACTAGTTGAGTATCTGGAGCATCAGCATTTGTGGGTTCGATTACAGGCTCAAAATGGCCAGAAACAAAGACCTTTCTTCTGAAACTCGTCAATCTATTCTTGTTCAAAGAAATTAAGGCAATTCCATGCGAGAAATTGCCAAGAATCTGAAGATCTCGTACAACGCTGTGTCCTAATCCCATCACAGAACAGTGCAAACTGGCGCTAACCAGAATAGAAAGAGGAGTGGGAGACCCCGGTGCACATCTGAGCAAGAGGACGAGTACGTTAGAGTGTCTAGTTTGAGAAACAGATGCCTAGTTATGTTTGGAGGAAAAAGGGGGAGGCTTGCAAGCCGAAGAACACCATCCCAACCGTGAAGCACGGGGTTGCAGCATCATGTTGTGGGGGTGCTTTGCTGCAGGAGGGACTGGTGCACTTCACAAAATAGATTGCATCACGAGGTAGGAAAATTATGTGGCAACATCTCAAGACATCAGTCAGGAAGTTAAATGGACAATGACCCCAAGCATACTTCCAAAGTTGTGGCAAAATGGGTTAAGGACAACAAAGTCAAGATTTTGGAGTGGCCATCACAAAGCCCTAACCTCAATCTTATATAAAATGTGTGGGCAGAACTGAAAAAGCGTGTGTGAGCAAGGAGACCTACAACCCTGACTCAGTTACACCAGCTCTGTCAGGAGGAATGGGACAAAATTCACCCAACTTATTGTGGGAAGCTTGTGGAAGGCTACCCAAAACATTTGACCCAAGATAAACAATTTAAAGGTAATGCTACCAAATACTAATTGAGTGTATGTAAACTTCTGACCCACTGGGAATGTGATGATAGAAATAAAAGCTGAAATAAATCAATATCTCTAATATTATTCTGACATTTCACGTTCTTAAAATAAAGTGGCTATCCTAACTGACCTAAGACAGGGCCTTTTTACTGTAATTAAATGTCAGGAATTGTGAAAAATGGAGGTTAAATGTATTTGGCTAAGGTTTATGTAAACTTCAGACTTCAACTGTACATTGTAAGCTTTCATTCATAGGAAAATAGAAAATGTGAGTATCATGTAGTAGCTTCAACCTATTGATGTTACATTGAGTTGGGTGAATGAAATATGAATGAGAGTCATCCAACAACAACAAAAAAGGTCACATACACATGGTTAGCAAATGTTGATGCGAGTGTAGCGAAAAGCTTGTGCTTCTAGTTCCCGCCTATGCAGTACTATCTAACAGTAATTAACAAATTCACAACAACTACCTTATACACACAAATACATACAAATGTAAAGGGAAGTATGTATTTGTAAAGGGAATATGTACATATAAATATATGGTTAAGCGATGGAGTGCGGCATAGGCAAGATGCAGTAGATGGTATAGAATACAGTATATACATATGAGATGAGTAATGTAGGATATGTAAACATTATTAAAGTGGTGTTATTTAAAGTAACTAATGATACCTTTATTAAGTCCAGTTATTTAAGTGGCCAGAGATTTGAGTCAGTATGTTGACAGCAGCCTCTCTATGTTAGTGATGGCTGTTTACCAGTCTGATGGCCTTGAGATAATAGCTGTTTTCAGACTCTCGGTCCCAGCTTTGATGCACCTGTACTGACCTCGCCTTCTGGATGATAGTGGGGTGAACAGGCAATGGCTCGGGTGGTTGTTGTCCTTGGTGATCTTTTTGGCCTTCCTGTGACATTGGGTGCTGTAGGTGTCCTGGAGGGCAGGAAGTTTCCCCCCGGTGATGCGTTGTGCAGACCACACCACCCTCTGGAGAGCCCTGCGGTTGTGGGCGGTGCAGTTGCCGTACCAGGCAGTGATACAGTCCAACAGGATGCTCTCAATTGTGCATCTGTGAAAGTTTGTGAGTGTTTTGGGTAACAAGCCAAATTTCTTCAACCTCCTGAGGTTGAAGACACGCTGTTGCGCCTTCTTCACCCTGCTGTCTGTGTGGGTGGACCATTTCAGTTTGTCCTGTGATGTGTACGCCGAGGAACTTAAAACATTCCACCTTCTCCACTACTGTCTTCTGTGCCCATATGAATAAACAATATGATGTAACTGGAATGTGTTTGTTTTATTACTTCACTGCCATACTGTATTCCATCTTGTCAGATGCACAGGGCGGGGTCGAGTCCCAGGGTCTCGAGGTTAATGACGAGTTTGAAGGGTACTATGGTGTTAAATGCTGAGTTGTAGTCAATGAACAGCATTCTTACATATGTACACCTCTTGTCCAGATGGGATAGGGCAGTGTGCAGTGTGACCTATTGAGGTGGTAAGCAAATTGGAGTGGGTCTAGGGTATCAGGTAGGGGGGAGATGATATGATCCTTGACTTGTCTCTCAAAGCACTTCATGATGACAGAAGTGAGTGCAATGGGGCGATAGTCATTTAGTTCAGTTACCTTAGCTTTCTTGGGAAAAGGAACAATGGTGCTCATCTTGAAGCATGTGGGGACAACAGACTGGGATAGGGATTGGTTGAATATGTCTTTAAACACACCAGCCAGCTGGTCTGCGCATGCTCTGAGGACGCGGCTAGGGACGCCGTCTGGGCCGGCAGCCTTGCGAGGGTTAAATGTTTTTCTCACATTGGCCACAGAGAAGGAGAGCCCACAAGCTTTGGTAGCGGTCCGTGTCTGTGGCACTGTATTGCCCTCAAAGCGAGCAAAGAAGTTGTTTGTCTGGGAGCAAAGCGAGCAAAGAAGTAATTTGGCTGGGAGCAAGATGTCGATGTTTGCGACGAGGCTGGTTTTGTTTTTGTTTCCCGTGATTGACTGTAGACCCTGCCACATACGTCTCATGTTTGAGCCATTGAATTGCAACTCTACTTTGTCTCTATACTGACTTTTTGCTTTTTGTTTGCCTTGCGGACGGAAGAGCTGTGCTGTTTGTTTTCGGTCATGTCGCCTTGCCATGATTAAAATCGGTAGTTTTGCGTGAATGTTGCCATTAATTCACGGTTTCTGGTTAGGGAAATTTTAATAGTCACAGTTGTCTGAGGCTATCCGGAACATATCCCAGTCCACGTGAACAAAGCATCTTCAAACGTGTAATCCGATTGGGCAGACCAGCGTTGTATTGACCTGAGCACGGGCGTTTCCTGTTTATGTTTCTGTCTATAGGCTGGGAGCAACAAAATGGATTCATGGTAAGATTTGCAGAAGGCAGGGCGCGGGAGGGCTTTGTTTGCATCGTGGAAGTTCGAGGAGCAATGATCCAGAATTCTGCCAGCTTGTGTCGCGCATTCGATATGCTGATAGAATTTAGGGAGTATTGATCTTAGGTTAGCTTTTTAAAATCCCCAGCTACAATAAATGCAGCCTCAGGATGTATGGTTTCCAGTTTACATAGAGTCCATTGAAGTTCTTTCAGGGCCGAGAGGTATCTGCTTGGGGGGATATACGCGGCTGTGACTATAATCGAAGAGAATTCTCTTGGAAGATATTGAGGTCGGCATTTGATTGTAAGGAATTCTAGTTCAGGTGAACAAAAGGACTTGAGTTCCTGTATGTTGTTGTGATTACACCATGAGTCGTTAATCTTAAGGCATACACCCCCACCCTAATTCTTACCAGAGAGATGTTTGTTTCTGTCGGCGCGATGCGTGAAGAAACCGGGTGGCTGTACCGACTCTGATAACGTATCCCGAGTGAGCCATGTTTCCTTGAAACAGAGAATGATACAATCTCTGATGCTTGTCAGGATGGCAACTTGTGACCTAATTTCATCCACCTTGTTATCTAGAGATTGGACATTGGCAAGTCATATGCTAGGAAGCAGTGGATGGTGAGCTGGCCTTCTGAGTCTGACCAGCAGGCCGCTCCGTCTGCCTCTCCTGCGGAGACTGCGTTGTTTTGGGTCGGCCTCTGGGATAAGATCGCATGTCCAGGGTGGAGGTCCGACCAAAGGATCCGCTTCGGGAAAGACGTATTCCTGGTCGTAATGATGGTAAGTTGACATCGGTTTTACATCAAATAGTTCTTCCCGGCTGTATGTAATAAGACTTGAGATTTTCTGGGTTAACAATGTAAGAAATAATCCATAAAAAAGCTAATAACTGCATAGTTTTCTAAGGACCTGAAGTGAGGTGACCATTTCTGTCAGCGCCATCTCTCTCAACTATATGCTGTAGAAGAAATAAGGCTCCTGATAAAAAATATTCCTCCCTAATCTGTGTGTGTGTGCATGTGTGTGTCTATTTGGGGAGGGTGTGTGTGTGTATTTATATGTTTATCTGTGTGTGTGTATGTGTGTTCCCTATGGCCAGGCTAAGACCAAACATGAACAAACCATGCTTTACATCTCAACACTGGCCTGATCTAACCTGCTGGATTGAGACTTATTAGGACAGAGGGAGTGAACGGAAAAGTCCCATTTCTAGAAGTTTTAAATGAGGTGTGTGTGAGTCCTTAATTCCCCACTGTCCACCCCCATAGTAAGATCCTAACAGGCACCTGGTGTGAAATAAATGTACAACCACTCTTTTGAGCCACATTCTTATTCCCCTAATCATTCTTATTTCCTGTTTCCATGACAAAATGATGAGGCGAGATCACAAGTTTTCACAGATGTGGTTAATATCACTTCTCTCCCAATTATACTGAGAGATTGAAGATGTCACAGTGAAAGAGTTGTTACTGGTCTTACTGAGAGAGAGAGAGAGAGAGAGAGAGAGAGAGAGAGAGAGAGAGACCCAGGGAGAGAGACCAAGAGAGAGAGACCAGGAGAGAGAGACCAAGAGAGAGAGACCAAGAGAGAGAGAAACACAGAGAGAGAGACCAAGAGAGAGAGAGACCAAGATAGAGAGAGAGACCAAGAGAGAGAGAAACACAGAGAGAGAGAGACCAAGAGAGAGACCAAGAGAGAGAGAGAGAGACCAAGAGAGAGAGAGACCAAGAGAGAGAGACAGAGAAAGAGAGAGACCAAGAGAGAGAAAGAGACCAAGAGAGAGACAGAGAAAGAGAGAGACAGAGAGAAAGAGAGACACAGAGCGAGAAACACACAGAGAAAGAGAGACCAAGAGAGAGATAGACCAAGAGAGAGAGAAACAGAGAGAGAGAGAGAGACCAAGAGAGAGAGAGAGAGAGACCAAGAGAGAGACAGAGAAAGAGAGAGACAGAGAGAAAGAGACACAGAGAGAGAAAGAGAGACACAGAGAGAGACAGAGAGAGAGACACAGAGAGAGACAGAGAGAGAGAGACACACAGAGAGAGACAGAGAGAGAGAGAGAAGTCATGCAGAAGAATGGCTCATGACTTGTTATAACTTTTTGGTTGTTAAAAACCTGTTATGGCTGCTGTCCCCGTACAGGGACCAACATCAGGGGAAATTTCAGCGTGACAACTAAAAATACAATTTCGTAACATTAAACATTCTTGAAAATGCAAGTGTCTTACACCCTTCAAAATATAGAATCTTGGTAATCAAACTACGTTTTCCAATTTAAAATAGCAATTACAGAGAACAAATCCCATGCTTTTGTTTGAGAAGAGCAATCAAGAACAGAAACATTTTCCGCCATGACAGTTTTTACACATTTACATCTGAAGTTCGAGCCCGGGTTGGGGTGAGGGAATGGACAAAAGTTATACTATTACATTGATGCTGTTGACCCAGATGAAAGCTAAACTGTTACATTGATGCTGTTGACCCGGGCCCAGGGAAATGTGCTCATCTGTGGGGACACAAATGCGCGCACAGGAACACTACCTGATCTAACGAGCACACGAGGGCACAGCTTTATTTCAGGACATACTGTTTCTAACTGTCTTAATCTCCCCCATAGAAACAACAGTGACAGCATCGTGAACAAAAACGGAAGGGATCTGTTGCAGCTCTGGAGAAGCCTGGGTCTGTACTTTGTCAATGGTAGGTTACGGAGGGACTCTTTGGGGAGATTCACCTACTGCTCACCTCTTGGCCACAGTACAGTAGACTATATGATCACAGACATTGACCCCTTCTCTCTCAGCTCATTCACTGTCAAGCCACTAAAACCTCTGTCTGATCACAGGCAAATGACGTTGTTCTTCAAAAGAACAGACATGGGAAACAACCAGACCTTTCTCAGCCCAATAAGCTGTACGACATCAGACATTCTCAGCCCAATAAGCTGTACAACATCAGAAATTCTCAGCCCAATAAGCTGTACAACATCAGACATTCTCAGCCCAATAAGCTGTACGACATCAGACATTCTCAGCCCAATAAGCTGTACAACATCAGAAATTCTCAGCCCAATAAGCTGTACAACATCAGACATTCTCAGCCCAATAAGCTATACGACATCAGACATTCTCAGCCCAATAAGCTGTACAACATCAGAAATTCTCAGCCCAATAAGCTGTACGACATCAGACATTCTCAGCCCAATAAGCTATACGACATCAGACATTCTCAGCCCAATAAGCTGTACGACATCAGACATTCTCAGCCCAATAAGCTGTACGACATCAGACATTCTCAGCCCAATAAGCTGTACAACATCAGACATTCTCAGCCCAATAAGCTGTACAACATCAGACATTCTCAGCCCAATAAGCTGTACAACATCAGACATTCTCAGCCCAATAAGCTGTACAACATCAGACATTCTCAGCCCAATAAGCTGTACAACATCAGACATTCTCAGCCCAATAAGCTGTACAACATCAGACATTCTCAGCCCAATAAGCTGTACGACATCAGACATTCTCAGCCCAATAAGCTGTACAACATCAGACATTCTCAGCCCAATAAGCTGTACAACATCAGACATTCTCAGCCCAATAAGCTGTACAACATCAGACATTCTCAGCCCAATAAGCTGTACAACATCAGACATTCTCAGCCCAATAAGCTGTACAACATCAGACATTCTCAGCCCAATAAGCTGTACAACATCAGAAATTCATACAGAACAAAACAGCACAGAAGAATACCAGAACGCAACCTGTAACCAAAATATCCAAACACTCTTAGATAACTTTCTGGATACCACATTCACTCACAGTAAAGAAGGCATCATTTGCCACTACAATATGACCCTGCATACCACCCTGCATACCACTGCTGGCTTGCTTCTGAAGCTAAGCAGGGTTAGTCCTGGTCAGTTCCTGGATGGGAGACCAGATGCTGCTGGAAGTGGTGTTGGAGGGCCAGTAGGAGGCACTCTTTCCCCTGGTCTAAAAAAATATCCCAAATGCCCCGACACTGCCCTGTGTAAGGTGCCGTCTTTTGGATGGGATGTTAAACGGGTGTCCTGACTTTCTGAGGTCATTAAAGATCCCATGGCACTTATTGTAAGAGTAGGGGTGTTAACCCCGGTGTCCTGGCTAAATTCCCAATCTGACCCTCAAACCATCACGGTCATCTAATAATCCCCATTTTACAATTGGCTCATTCATCCACCTCCTCTCCCCTGTAACTATTCCCCAGGTCGTTGCTGCAAATGAGAACGTGTTCTCAGTCAACTTACCTGGTGAAATAATGGATAAATAATCAATCTAGCAGTACAAAACATCAACTATATATTCAGGCAAAAGAAGCACAATTGAAATGGATAAAAAACGAAACAAAAAAGATCACAGATGACAACTGATTTGATGCAGATTGTAAAAGTATAAGGAAAAAACTATCCAACCAAAAGCACAGAGACCCAAATAATGGTGAAGTATGCCTTCATTACTGTGATACCTTAAAACTCTATATGCCAAGAGCTGAGCAAAGAAAAGAGTCCCCTCATCCAGCTGGTCCTGGGGCTGAGTTCACAAACCTGTTCTACTAACACACTGAAGCCTCAGGACCAGAACATCCAATTACACCAAATTACAACACAGTCAAAACAAAACTATATTGCTTATTGGGAAACACAAACACAAACACAAAGCAAAATGCAGTGCTATCTGGCCCTATATCGACAGTACACTGTGGCTAAATATTTTACCATGGTTACTGATCAAAACCTTAGAAAAACCTTGACAAAGTACAGGCTCAGTGAGCACAGCCTTGCCAAGGGTAGACACAAGAAAACCTGGCTCCCTGTAGAGAAAAGACTGTGCAACCACTGCACAACAGCAGAACCTGAGACGGAGCTGCATTTCCTGACAAAATGTAAAAAATATACAATTAGAGAGTGTCATTTCCCCAAATTTGAAACCCTTATTCAATGTTTCAAAGACCTCTCTGATGAGAGTGGGCTACCCGTCCTGTTGGGGGAGAGCTGTGGGTTGGCAGAGAGCTGTGGGTTGGCAGCGCACTACATTGCTGCCTGCCATAAATTGAGGGACAGTGTCTGACAGACCAATCAACCTGCACATGTACTCTACTGTATGCTTATTGTTATTGTTCAATGTGTGGTTATTTTGACACTTGGTTATTGTTGTTACTGTTGTCCCGTTGACAATTTTGATTCTCATTTTTATATTGTAAATATCCAAAATAAGCTTTGGCAATATGTACATTGTTACGTCATGCCAATACAGCAAATTGAATTAGAGAGAGAGAGAGAGAGAGAGAGAGAGAGAGAGAGAGAGAGAGAGAGAGAGAGAGAGAGAGAGAGAGAGAGAGAGAGAGAGAAGTAAACCAAAACAAAGGCAAAATCTACTCGTGTTTTGTAGATTTCAAGAAAGCATTTGATTCAATTTGGCACAAAGGTCTTTTTTTATAAACTAATAGAAAGTGGTGTTGGAGGGAAAACATATGATGTTATGAAATCAATGTACACTAAAAACAAAGGTGCGGTTAAAATTGGCATCAACCAAACAGGCTTCTTCTCTCAGGGACGGGGAGTGAAACAGGGCTGCCCAATAAGTCCAACACTATTTAACATCTACATTAATGAATTGATAAAAACATTAGAAGAATCAGAAGCACCTGGTATCACCCTACACAACACTGAAATCAAGTGTCTGCTGTACGCAGATGACCTGGTGCTGCTGTCTCCCACTAAAGAGGGGTTACAGCAGCACCTAGATCATCTTCACAGGTTCTGTCAGACCTGGGCTCTGACCGTTAACCTAAAAAAAACAAATATAATGATATTCCAAAAAAGGTCCAGAAATCAGGATGACAAATATAAATTCTATTTGGACACCATTCTATTAGAACACACCAAAAACTACACATATCTAGGACTAAATATCAGCAACACAGGTAGTTTTCACATGTCTGTGAACGAGCTGAGAGACAAAGCAAGAAGAGCATTCTATGCCATTAAAAGGAACATTAAAATCAAAATTCCAATTAGAATCTGGCTCAAAATGTTTCAATCAGTTATAGAACCAATTGCTCTATATGGCAGTGAAGTATGGGGTCCAATCTCTAATAATGAATTACCAAATGGGACAAACATCCAATTGAAATACTGCATGCAGAGTTTTGCAAGACTGTATTGCAAGTGCAAAGAAAAACTCCAAATAACACATGTAGAGCAGAATTGGGCCAAAACCTCCTTCTCATTCGAATAGAAAAAAGAGCCATCAAATTTGACAACCATCTAAAAACAAGCGACCCCAAAACATTCCATCACACAGCTCTACAATGTCAAGAGATGAAACCAGAGAAGAGTCCCCTCAGCCAGCTGGTACTGAGGCTCAGTTTACAAACCCAAACCAACCTCATAGAGCCTCAGGACAGCACTCAGAAAATCTGCCCCAACCAAGTCATCACAAAACAAAAATAAAAATATATCACCTATTGGAAAGACACCACAAAAAAATCTAAGTAAACTTGAATGCTATTTGGCTCTAAACAGACAGTTATTGGTGGCAGACTATCGGACCACTGTGACTGGTAGAAAACCGAGGAAAACTTTGACTAGGTACAGACTCAGTGAGCGCAGTCTGGCTATCCAAAATGGAGATGTATGGGTAAACCACTTCTCCAATCTTTTGGCTCTATAACAAAGAATAAAGAGCAAAAACATATACATGATCAAATACAAATCTTAGAATCAACTATTAAAGACTACCAGAACCCACTGGATTCTCCAATTACCTTGAACGAGTTACAGGACAAAATAAAAACCCTCCAACCCAAAAAGGCCTGTGGTGTTGATGGTATACTTAATGAAATGATCAAATATACAGACAAAACTAAAACTCTTTAACATCATCCTTAGCTCTGGCATCTTTCCCAATATTTGGAACCAAGGACTGATCACCCCAATCCACAAAAGTGTAGACAAATTTGACCCAATAGCTACCGTGGAATATGCATCAACAGTAACCTTGGGAAAATCCTCTGCCTTATCATTAACAGCAGACTCGTACATTTCCTCAATGAAAACAATGTACTGAGCAAATGTCAAATTGGCTTTATACCAAATTACCGTACAATAGACCATGTATTCACCCTGCACACCCTAATTGACAACCAAAAAAAAACAAAACAAAGGCAAAGTCTTCTCATGCTTTGTTGATTTCAAAAAAGCCTTCGACTCAATTTGGCATGAGGGTCTGCTATACAAATTGATGGAAAGTGGTGTTGGGGGTAAAACATACGACATTATAAAATCCCTGTACACAAACAATAAGTGTGCGGTTAAAATTGGCCAAAAACACACATTTCTTCACACAGGGTCGTGGGGTGAGACACGGATGCAGCATAAGCCCACCCTCTTCAACATATATATCAACGAATTGGCACGGGCACAAGAAAAGTCTGCAGCACCCGGCCTCACCCTACTAGAATCCGAAGTCAAATGTCTACTGTTTGCTGATGATCTGGTGCTTCTGTCACCAACCAAGGAGGGCCTACAGCAGCACCTAGATCTTCTGCACAGATTCTGTCAGGCCTGGGCCCTGACAGTAAATCTCACTAAGACCAAAATAATGGTGTTCCAAAAAAGGTCCAGTCACCAGGACCACAAATACAAAATCCATCTAGACACTGTTGCCCTAGAGCACACAAAAAACTATACATACCTTGGCCTAAACATCAGCGCCACAGGTCACTTCCACAAAGCTGTGAACGATCTGAGAGACAAGGCAAGAAGGGCATTCTATGCCATCAAAAGGAACATACATTTCAATATACCAATTAGGATCTGGCAAAAAATACTTGAATCAGTCATAGAGCCCATTGCCCTTTACGGTTGTGAGGTCTGGGGTCCGCTCACCAACCAAGACTTCACAAAATGGGACAAACACCAAATTGAGACTCTGCATACAGAATTCTGCAAAAATATCATAATAACACCAAATAATGCATGCAGAGCAGAATTAGGAAGATACCCACTAATTATCAAAATCCAGAAAAGAGTCATTAAATTCTACAACCACCTAAAAGGAAGCGATTCCCAAACCTTCCATAACAAAGCCATCACCTACAAAGAGATAAACCTGGAAAAGAGTCCCCTAAGCAAGCTGGTCCTGGGGCTCTGTTCACAAACACAAACACAAACACACCACACAGAGCCCCAGGACAGCAGCACAATTAGACAAGCAAATCATGAAAAAACTAAAAGATAATTACTTGACACATTGGAAAGATTTAACAAAAAACAGAGCAAACTAGAATGCTATTTGGCCCTAAACAGAGAGTACACAGTGGCAGAATACCTGACCACTGTGACTGACCCAAGCTTAAGGAAAGCTTGACTATGTACATTCTCAGTGAGCATAGCCTTGCTATTGAGAATGGCCGCCGTAGGCAGACATGGCTCTCAAGAGAAGACAGGCTATGTGCACACTGCCCACAAAATGAGGTGGAAACTGAGGTGCACTTCCTAACCTCCTGCCCAATCAATGTATAGCCATATTAGAGACACATATTTCCCTCAGATTACACAGATCCACAAAGAATTCGAAAACAAACCCCATTTTGATAAACTCCCATCTCTACTGGGTGAAATTCCACAGTGTGCCATCACAGCAGCAAGATTTGTGACCTGTTGCCACGAGAAAAGGGCAGCCAGTGAAGAACAAACACCATTGTAAATACAAACCATATTTATGCTTATTTATTTTCCCTTGTGTACTTTATCCATTTGTACATTGTTACGACACTGTATATATACGTAATATGACATTTGTAATGTTTATATTGTTTTGAAACTTCTGTATGTGTAATGTTTACTGTTAATTTTTTCACTTCTGTATATTATCTACCTCACTTGCTTTGGCAATGTTAACACATGTTTCCCATGCCAATAAAGCCCCTTGAATTCAATTGAGAGAGAGAGAGAGAGAGAGAGAGAGAGAGAGAGAGAGAGAGAGAGAGAGAGAGAGAGAGAGAAAAAATAAAAAATAAGAGTGTGATTAATATTAACATTCTTGTCACTAGTCCAGTGTTATTTTCCTTGATCTGGCCGGTCTTGGGTAGGTGACCATTGTTTTGATAAGATAACCTCTTGCCTCTGTGATTTGGAGAGTACACTTTCCCACGCCGATCTCTCTCTCACTCTTTCAGTGTCACAAATGGCACCCAATAGGGCTCTGGTCAAAAGTAGTGCACTATATAGGGAATAGGGTGCCATTTGCGATGCTGTGCTGACATATTTGGCTTATTGTGTGCTTAGGCTAAAGTGGGACGGTGAACTCACTCCAGGTGCATAATGGGTCAAAGTCTCTTGTTCCTAGTAGAAATCCTTACCTGTCAATCAGTCAACTCTGTCCGCCTGTCTGTCTGTCCATCCATATGTCTGTCTGTCTGTCTGTCTGTCCGTCCGTCCTTATGGCTGTCTGTCTGTCCGTCCATATGTCTATCTGTCTGTGACTGACACCGTTGCAGTTTCTCACATTGCCCAATAGATGTCACAATAGCTAGCCCGGGTTTTGTGGCGAGTGAGGTGTGTGTATGTGTGTGTGTGTGTGTGTGCTAATGTGTGTGTTTTTTAGAGCCTATATTTGACCTTAAAATAATAATCCCATCACGGAGCATCCTGTTGTTGTTATGCAGGCTCCCATCCCGCTGAGTTGAGGGAGGCACACAGTGTGTCTTTGTTAATCAAGATTAAATAAGAGGCGAATCACAGCCACTGATGTCTTGACAGCTGTAATGAATGACAGCTGTACAGTATGGCGATACGGCAGTGTACTGCGGGCCGCCTGCCTCTCGCCCATAAATCATGTCTCCATGCATGTACACCCTGACCTCCAGGGGTTTGCCTCGCTAGCTGAGGGGGACATCTCTCACAACACAAACAAATGACATTACAACCCTACCCCACCCTAGCTAGCTCACCCTGCTACTGCTGCCACTTCACCCCGTCTTCCATGTTCTCAAACCTTGTGTTCTCTCTCCCTCTCTCTCTCTCTCTGCTTCACCCTATCTCTTGTAGTCTGTACTCTCATCGTCCTCTCTCTCTCTCTCTCTCTCTCTCTCTGCTTCACCCTATCTCTTGTAGTCTGTACTCTCATCATCCTCTCTCTCTCTC
>NC_034185.2:15715340-15810915 GCF_002021735.2 Oncorhynchus kisutch
CTGTTTGGGTGTTGAGTATGTTAAGTAATGTTGCATGTGTTGAGTAAAAATAACTTGTACCTAGATACTGCCCGTGTCCTGATGTTATGAGATCTGAATGTACATCTGTGAGTGTAGGCTGTGCCTTAAATCACATGTCATGCCCGTGTCCTGATGTTATGAGATCTGAATGTACATCTGTGAGTGTAGGCTGTGCCTTAAATCACATGTCATGCCCGTGTCCTGATGTTATGAGATCTGAATGTACATCTGTGAGTGTAGGCTGTGCCTTAAATCACATGTCATGCCCGTGTCCTGATGTTATGAGATCTGAATGTATCACATTTATCGCTTCTATATCCATGACCATATGTCTGCGGCGTATTGTTATATTGTTCAATTGTTCCCCTCTACCCTGTTCTATTGTTCTCCTCTACCCTGTTCTATTGTTCTCCTCTACCCTGTTCTATTGTTCTCCTCTACCCTGTTCTATTGTTCTCCTCTACCCTGTTCTATTGTTGTCCTCTACCCTGTTCTATTGTTGTCCTCTACCCTGTTCTATTGTTGTCCTCTACCCTGTTATATTGTTCAAATCAAATCATATCAAATCAAATCAAATCAAATCAATTTTATTTATATAGCCCTTCGTACATCAGCTGATATCTCAAAGTGCTGTACAGAAACCCAGCCTAAAACCCCAAACAGCAAGCAATGCAGGTGTAGAAGCACGGTGGCTAGGAAAAACTCCCTAGAAAGGCCAATACCTAGGAAGAAACCTAGAGAGGAACCAGGCTATGTGGGGTGGCCAGTCTGTGCCGGGTGGAGATTATAACAGAACATGGCCAAGATGTTCAATGTTCATAAATGACCAGCATGGTCGAATAATAATAAGGCAGAACAGTTGAAACTAGAGCAGCAGCACAGTCAGGTGGAAGTTGAAACTGGAGCAGCAGCATGGCCAGGTAGACTGGGGACAGCAAGGAGTCATCATGTCAGGTAGTCCTGGGGCATGGTCCTAGGGCTCAGGTCAGTTGAAACTGGAACAGCAGCATGGCCAGGTGGACTGGGGACAGCAAGGAGTCATCATGTTAGGTAGTCCTGGGGCATGGTCCTAGGGCTCAGGTCCTCCGAGAGAGAGAAAGAAAGAGAGAAGGAGAGAATTAGAGAACGCACACTTAGATTCACACAGGACACCGAATAGGACAGGAGAAGTACTCCAGATATAACAAACTGACCCCAGCCCCCCGACACATAAACTACTGCAGCATAAATACTGGAGGCTGAGACAGGAGGGGTCAGGAGACACTGTGGCCCCATCCGAGGACACCCCCGGACAGGGCCAAACAGGAAGGATATAACCCCACCCACTTTGCCAAAGCACAGCCCCCACACCACTAGAGGGATATCTTCAACCACCAACTTACCATCCTGAGACAAGGCTGAGTATAGCCCACAAAGATCTCCGCCACGGCACAACCCAAGGGGGGGGGCGCCAACCCAGACAGCATGACCACAACAGTGAATCAACCCACTCAGGTGAAGCACCCCCTCCAGGGACGGCATGAGAGAGCCCCAGCAAGCCAGTGACTCAGCCCCTGTAATAGGGTTAGAGGCAGAGAATCCCAGTGGAAAGAGGGGAACCGGCCAGGCAGAGACAGCAAGGGCGGTTCGTTGCTCCAGAGCCTTTCCGTTCACCTTCCCACTCCTGGGCCAGACTACACTCAATCATATGACCCACTGAAGAGATGAGTCTTCAGTAAAGACTTAAAGGTTGAGACCGAGTTTGCGTCTCTGACATGGGTAGGCAGACCGTTCCATAAAAATGGAGCTCTATAGGAGAAAGCCCTGCCTCCAGCTGTTTGCTTAGAAATTCTAGGGACAATTAGGAGGCCTGCGTCTTGTGACCGTAGCGTACGTATAGGTATGTACGGCAGGACCAAATCAGAGAGATAGGTAGGAGCAAGCCCATGTAATGCTTTGTAGGTTAGCAGTAAAACCTTGAAATCAGCCCTTGCTTTGACAGAAAGCCAGTGTAGAGAGGCTAGCACTGGAGTAATATGATAACATTTTTTGGTTCTAGTCAGGATTCTAGCAGCCGTATTTAGCACTAACTGAAGTTTATTAAGTGCTTTATCCGGGTAGCCGGAAAATAGAGCATTGCAGTAGTCTAACCTAGAAGTGACAAAAGCATGGATTAATTTTTCTGCATCATTTTTGGACAGAAAGTTTCTGATTTTTGCAATGTTACGTAGATGGAAAAAAGCTGTCCTCGAAATGGTCTTGATATGTTCTTCAAAAGAGAGATCAGGGTCCAGAGTAACGCCGAGGTCCTTCACAGTTTTATTTGAGACGACTGTACAACCATTAAGATTAATTGTCAGATTCAACAGAAGATCTCTTTGTTTCTTGGGACCTAGAACAAGCATCTCTGTTTTGTCCGAGTTTAATAGTAGAAAGTTTGCAGCCATCCACTTCCTTATGTCTGAAACACATGCTTCTAGCGAGGGCAATTTTGGGGCTTCACCATGTTTCATTGAAATGTACAGCTGTGTGTCATCCGCATAGCAGTGAAAGTTTACATTATGTTTTCGAATAACATCCCCAAGAGGTAAAATATATAGTGAAAACAATAGTGGTCCTAAAACGGAACCTTGAGGAACACCGAAATTTACAGTTGATTTGTCAGAGGACAAACCATTCACAGAGACAAACTGATATCTTTCCGACAGATAAGATCTAAACCAGGCCAGAACATGTCCGTGTAGACCAATTTGGGTTTCCAATCTCTCCAAAAGAATGTGGTGATCGATGGTATCAAAAGCAGCACTAAGGTCTAGGAGCACGAGGACAGATGCAGAGCCTCGGTCCGATGCCATTAAAATGTCATTTACCACCTTCACAAGTGCCGTCTCAGTGCTATGATGGGGTCTAAAACCAGACTGAAGCATTTCGTATACATTGTTTGTCTTCAGGAAGGCAGTGAGTTGCTGCGCAACAGCCTTCTCTAAAATTTTTGAGAGGAATGGAAGATTCGATATAGGCCGATAGTTTTTTATATTTTCTGGGTCAAGGTTTGGCTTTTTCAAGAGAGGCTTTATTACTGCCATGAGTTTGGTACACATCCAGTGGATAGAGAGCCGTTTATTATGTTCAACATAGGAGGGCCAAGCACAGGAAGCAGCTCTTTCAGTAGTTTAGTTGGAATAGGGTCCAGTATGCAGCTTGAAGGTTTAGAGGCCATGATTATTTTCATCATTGTGTCAAGAGATATAGTACTAAAACACTTGAGCGTCTCTCTTGATCCTAGGTCCTGGCAGAGTTGTGCAGACTCAGGACAACTGAGGTTTGGAGGAATACGCAGGTTTAAAGAGGAGTCCGTAATTTGCTTTCTAATAATCATAATCTTTTCCTCAAAGAAGTTCATGAATTTATCACTGCTAAAGTGAAAGTCATCCTCTCTTGGGGAATGCTGCTTTTTAGTTAGCTTTGCGACAGTATTAAAAAGGAATTTCGGATTGTTCTTATTTTCCTCAATTAAGTTAGAAAAATAGGATGATATTGTTCTCCTCTACCCTGTTATATTGTTCCCCTCTACCCTGTTCTATTGTTCTCCTCTACCCTGTTCTATTGTTCCCCTCTACCCTGTTCTATTGTTGTCCTCTACCCTGTTATATTGTTGTCCTCTACCCTGTTATATTGTTCTCCTCTACCCTGTTCTATTGTTCCCCTCTACCCTGTTCTATTGTTCTCCTCTACCCTGTTCTATTGTTGTCCTCTACCCTGTTCTATTGTTCCCCTCTACCCTATTCTATTGTTCCCCTCTACCCTGTTCTATTGTTGTCCTCTACCCTGTTCTATTGTTCTCCTCTACCCTGTTCTATTGTTGTCCTCTACCCTGTTCTATTGTTGTCCTCTACCCTGTTCTATTGTTCTCCTCTACCCTGTTCTATTGTTCCTCTCTACCCTGTTCTATTGTTCTCCTCTACCCTGTTCTATTGTTGTCCTCTACCCTTTTCTATTGTTGTCCTCTACCCTGTCCTATTGTTGGCCTCTACCCTGTTCTATTGTTCTCTCTCTACCCTGTTCTATTGTTGTCCTCTACCCTGTTCTATTGTTGTCCTCTACCCTGTTCTATTGTTGTCCTCTACCCTGTTCTATTGTTCTCCTCTACCCTGTTCTATTGTTCTCCTCTACCCTGTTCTATTGTTGTCCTCTACCCTGTTCTATTGTTCCTCTCTACCCTGTTCTATTGTTGTCCTCTACCCTGTTATATTGTTGTCCTCTACCCTGTTCTATTGTTCCCCTCTACCCTGTTCTATTGTTGTCCTCTACCCTGTTCTATTGTTCCCCTCTACCCTGTTCTATTGTTGTCCTCTACCCTGTTCTATTGTTCCCCTCTACCCTGTTCTATTGTTGTCCTCTACCCTGTTCTATGTTCCCTCTACCCTGTTCTATTGTTGTCCTCTACCCTGTTCTATTGTTCCCTCTCTACCCTGTTCTATTGGTGTCCTCTACCCTGTTCTATTGTTCTCCTCTACCCTGTTCTATTGTTGTCCTCTACCCCTGTTCTATTGTTGTCCTCTACCCTGTTCTATTGTTCCCCTCTACCCTGTTCTATTGTTGTCCTCTACCCTGTTCTATTGTTGTCCTCTACCCTGTTCTATTGTTGTCCTCTACCCTGTTCTATTGTTCTCCTCTACCCTGTTCTATTGTTCTCCTCTACCCTGTTCTATTGTTGTCCTCTACCCTGTTCTATTGTTCTCCTCTACCCTGTTCTATTGTTCTCCTCTACCCTGTTATATTGTTCTCGACCGAGGGTGTTTCCTTTTCCCGGACGGGTGGCGCTCGGCGGTCGTCGTCACCGGCCTATTAGCTGCCACTGATTGTTTTTCCTCCCCCTCCTTGTATGTTTAGTGGTAGCACCTGTGTAGGGTTAATTAGTTTGTCTTTATTAGACAGCCGGCCCGCCTGGTTGTTGTGCGGGATTATTTCTATGTAACCTTTGGCTCTGTTGTAGAGGTACGTGTTTTGTGCCTGGTCGTGATTTGTTCCATTGTACATTTTGATTCCCTGTGTTTGGGAACGTTACTTTTGTGAGCACCCTGTGGTGTGTTAGGCGCTATTAAAAGACGCACAGCATTGAACTCTCTGTCTCCTGCGTTTGACTCCACACCCACGACACCCGGAGCATTACAGTTCTATTGTTCTCCTCTACCCTGGTTTATTGTTCTCCTCTACCCTGTTCTATTGTTCTCTTCTACCCTGTTCTATTGTTCTCCTCTACCCTGTTCTATTGTTCTCCTCTACCCTGTTCTATTGTTCTCCTCTACCCCGGTTCTATTGGTCCACTCTACCCGGTTCTATTGTTCTCCTCTACCCTGTTCTATTGTTCTCTTCTACCCGGTTCTATTGGTCCACTCTACCCGGTTCTATTGTTCTCCTCTACCCTGTTCTATTGTTCTCCTCCACGCTGTTCTTATTGTTATCCTCTACCTTGTTCTATGGTTTTCCTCTACAATGTGCTATTGTTCTCCTCTACCCTGTTCTATTGTTCTCCTCCACGCTGTTCTATTGTTCTCCTCTACCTTGTTCTATGGTTTTCCTCTACAATGTGCTATTGTTCTCCTCTACCCTGTTCTATTGTTCTCCTCTACCCTGTTCTATTGTTCCCCTCTACCCTGTTCTATTGTTCTCCTCTACCCTGTTCTATTGTTCTCCTCTACCCTGTTCTATTGTTCTCCTCTACCTTGTTCTATGGTTTTCCTCTACAATGTGCTATTGTTCTCCTCTACCCTGTTCTATTGTTCTCCTCTACCCTGTTCTATTGTTCCCCTCTACCCCTGTTCTATTGTTCTCCTCTACCCTGTTCTATTGTTTCTCCTCTACCCTGTTCTATTGTTCTCCTCTACCCTGTTCTATTGTTGTCCTCTACCCTGTTCTATTGTTCTCCTCTACCCTGTTCTATTGTTCTCCTCTACCCTGTTCTATTGTTCTCCTCTACCCTGTTCTATTGTTCTCCTCTACCCTGTTCTATTGTTCTCCTCTACCCTGTTCTATTGTTCTCCTCCACCCTGTTCTATTGTTCTCCTCTACCTCAAAAGCGTTTTCAGTTATTTGAAAAAGATTCTGTCAATCCCTTTGCCTCAAGTCAATAGGCTAATATGAAACCACTCTGATCTTATAAAATGCAGGGGCCTGTCAAGAGCAAGGAACACTCAAGTGTGTTGAGTCTGAAAGTATAGAAAGATCTCTCTCTCTTCCCCTTCCTGTCTTTCCAGCAATCTCTTCTTCTCTCTCTCTTCCCTTCCACTCTTTCCCGCAGTCTCTTCTTCTCTCTCCCCCTTCCTCTCTTTCCTGCAGTTTCTTCTTCTCTTTCTCTCTTCCCCTTCCTCTCTTCCCGCTGTCTCTCCTTTTTCTCTCTCTTTCTTCCTCTCTTTCCCCGCAGTCTCTTCTCCTCTCTCTCCCCTTCCTCTCTTTCCCGCAGTCTCTCCTTCTTTCTCTCTCCTTCTTCCTCTCTTTCCTGCAGTCTCTTCTCTCTCTCCCCTTCCTCTCTTTCCTGCAGTCTCCTTCTTTCTCTCTCTTTCTTCCTCTCTTTCCCGCAGTATCCTTCTTTCTCTCTCCTTCTTCCTCTCTTTCCCGCAGTCTCTTCTCTCTCTCTCCCCTTTCTCTCTTTCCCGCAGTCTCCTTCTCTTTCACTCTCCTCCTTCCTCTCTTCTTCTCTCTCACTCTCTCTCTCCCTCTTTCTCTCTTTCCCTCAGTCCTCTCCTTCTCTTTCTCTCTCCTCCTTCCTCTCTTCTTCTCTCTCTCTTGCTCTCCCTTTTTCTCTCTTTCCCTCAGTCTCTCCTTCATTCTCTTGCTCCCTCTGTCATGTGAAATGAAAGGTGTATGTGTCCCCCCCAGATCTGACTGCTATCAAAGGCTCTCTGCTCTAACTCGGGGCTAAGCATTTGATGTCATTTAGCAGATAGTCTTACCCAGAGCAACTTACAGGAGCAATAAGGGTTCAGGCCCTTGCTCAAGGGCACATTGACAGATTTTTCACCTAGTCGGTTCGGGGATTGGAACCAGCAACTTTTCAGTTACTGACCCAACATTCTTCAAACCTCTCTGGGATAGGAGAGAACTTCCATTGAAATTGGAGAGTGGGCAATTCAAATAAATAATCATAAAAGTATGGATATTAAACATCTAGGTACATACAAGTGTCTTATATCGGTTAAAGCTTAAATTCTTGTTAAACGAACTGCATTGTCCTCTTTACAATAGGCTTTACAGCGAAAGCATGCCATGCAATTGTTTGAGGACAGCGCCCCACATCAAAATATTTTTCAAACAGCACAGGCTTCGTAAAATCACAAATAGTGATTAAATATTCACTTACTTCTTGAGTGAATTGCAATCCCAAGGGTCCCAGCTACAACATGCATGGTCATTTTGTTAGATAAAATCCTTCTTTATATCCCAAAAAGTCTGTTTAGTTGGTGCCATCGGTTTGAGTAATCCACTCGTTCAACATGCAGAGAAAGGAATCAAAAAGCTACCGCTTCAACAAGTCAAAATAAGTTTTTATTTAACCATCAGGTACCCTAAAATGTAATTAAACTATAATATTTAATACGGAAAGAAGTATGTTCAATAGAAAAGCTAAATTAGCAAGTGTGTGTCCTCTTCCCCGCGCACGCACAGACTGATTTCCATCTCTGACTCCTTGTACCAAAACTCTAAATTCTTTCTTTGTTTGGGAAAAAAACAAGCCTGAAACCTTGAAAAAAGACTGTTGACATCTAGTGTAAGACATAGGAATTGAAATATGTGAGTTGTAATTGCGTAGGACCCATAGCTTTCCATTGAAAGATCATGGGCTCTCAAAAAATAAATCTGGTTGGTTTTTCTTTGGATTTTCTCCTACCATATCAATTGTGTTATAGTCTCATACATTATTTTAACATTTCTACAAACTTCAAAGTATTTTCTATCCAATGGTACCAATTATATGGATATCCTGGCTTCTGGGCCTGAGTAACAGGCAGTTTACTTTGGGAACGTCAGTCAGACAGGAAGTGGAGAAAAATGTACTCTAGCCTGAAGAAGTTTTAAACACTAGGCTACCTGCCACCTGTAAGCATTACTACCCACACAGCCCCCCTCTCTGATACTTCACCCATGACTGACTCACACACACACACACACACACACACACACACACACACACACACACACACACACACACACACACACACACACACACACACACACACACACACACACACACACACACACACACGCACACACACACACACACACACACACACACACACACACACCTCACCTCCACTACAGAATACACAATATGATGTACCAGAAATAATAGATGAGTACATCTTATTCAGCGCATGAAACAGCTGACATCTAAAATATTATTCCATGATGTTACCTGTTAATCACACACAGCATGGTAGTAATATGCCTGGATGTATTATTACTGTAGGCCTACAATATTTATCTTCATAATTGACTTTCAATCTGACTGTTCCCTCAGACATGGGTGGCCTCCGTGCCTTTAAAAATTAACCATCCCATCTGAAATGTATATCACTGTATTTCGTAAATGGCAAAAGGGCAAAGCACGAGGAGTTTCTCCCGTTTTTCATTTGTTAAATGTTTGATAGGCTTTTATGAGATAAAATGCAGCTCGGAGCAGTGTTGTCCCCTATTGACGTTATACATTAGCCTGAATGATTTAGAATACGAGATGCACATGAACTCATTTCTGCCCCTCGTATTTCTACCTTTCTGGATTGTGAGTAAGTGGTTTGATTTAATCTTAGGTTTGATGTTTTGGAATTGAAAACTACATCAGGATGCAGGTAGAAGAATGCACCTCTAGCAGTGGAGAGAGAGAGGAGAGAGGAGAGAGAGGACAGAGCGAGAGAGGAGAGAGGTGAGAGAGGACGGAGAGAGAGGAGACCGAGAGGAGAGAGAGAGGAGAGAGAGGAGATAGAGAGGAGACCGAGAGGAGAGAGGGGAGATAGAGAGAGGATAAAGAGGAGAGGAGAGGAGAGAGAGGAGAGAGAGAGGAGACCGAGAGGAGACCGAGAGGAGAGGAGAGGAGAGGAGAGGAGAGGAGAGGAGAGGAGAGGAGAGGAGAGGAGAGGAGAGGAGAGGAGAGGAGAGGAGAGGAGAAGGAGAGGGGAGAGGAGAGGAGAGGAGAGGAGAGGAGAGGAGAGGAGAGGTGATAGAGAGAGGAGAGGAGAGAGAGGAGACCGAGAGGAGAAAGAGGAGATGGAGAGAGAGGAGACCGAGAGGAGAGAGAGGAGAGAAGGGAGAGGAGAGAGAGAGAGGAGAGAGAGGAGACCAAGAGGAGAGAGAGAGACCGAGAGGAGAAAGAGCGGAGAGAGAGGAGAGAGATGAGATAGAGGAGGTGAGGGGAGATAGAGAGGAGACCAAAGAGGAGAGAGGGAGATGGAGAGAGAGAGAGAGAGAGAGAGAGGAGAGAGAGAGGAGAGGAGAGAGAGGAGAGAGAGAGAGAGAGAGAGAGAGAGAGGAGAGAGAGAGAGAGAGAGAGAGAGAGAGAGAGGAGAGAGAGAGAGAGGAGAGAGAGGTGAGAGAGAGAAGAGAACGAGGAGAGAGAGGAGAGAGAGGAGAGGGGAGAGAGAGAAGAGAACGAGGAGAGAGAGGAGAGAGAGAGAGAGAGGAGACCGAGAGGAGAGAGAGAGGAGACCCGAGAGGAGAGAGAGAGGAGACCGAGAGGAGAGAGAGAGGAGAGAGAGAGGAGAGGAGAGAGAGAGAGGAGACCCGAGAGGAGAGAGAGAGGAGAGAGAGAGAGAGAGAGAGAGAGAGAGAGGAGACCCGAGAGGAGAGAGAGAGGAGAGAGCATGCTCTGTTTGTGTGTTTGACCTTTACCTCAGCATGTTACTGTTATTGTCTCTGCCAGGTGGGGACAAGGGAAGGTGTATGTGCGCGTGCGCATGCGTGTGTAATGTGTTTGTGTGTTCAAAAATGTATACCATTTATGAACATAGAATTTTGCTCTAATGTTATACATTATTTCTAAATCCAGTTTCAATGATTCCCTGGTCAGCTACCTAACCTGTAGGACTCAGACACAGTCTGTAGTATTGTTGATATCCCACAGGACCTCATGGATCATGTTTGGACATATAGCTTGACCCCATTAAGACCCCAGAGGGTTGTGATTCACTAGGGATGCGTCCCAAATGGCACCCAATTCCCTATGGGGCCTGATCAAAAGTCATGCCCTAAATAGGGTGCCATTTGGAATGCACACTTTGACTTCCTGTTCTGTGTTTTAGTGGTCTAACTGGTCTGTTAGAACCTGACACCCTTTCCTGCTCGGGTTTTACAGAGGTCACTAGAGCTAGCCTTTCTCCTTCCCTAAAGGATAGAGTAACAAACTAGCCCTTTGTCAGACCTATGCCCTCCTCCTCCTCCTCCTCTTCCTCTTCCTCCTCCTCATACCTCCACCAACTTCCCCCTCCTCCTCAACCTCCTCCTGTCATATAGTGGGAGGCTCAGACTTCCCAGACTCCCCGGCGGCCATCGCACAGGGTCTCCCCCCACCCTCACCCCCTCTCACCCTTTGACCCTATGCTCAGTGAAAGAGAGAGCCACACAGGGAGAAAAAACAGACGTGATATATACGTCCACAGGAACTGCAGTAGACATGAGCACGGTCATAGTAGTGTTGGATAGAAACTGCAGAGCGTGGAAGCATTAAAGAAGTATGTGACTGCGGGGTCCCAACCATTGGTTTTTGTCATCTATCATGCTGCAGCTTCAATACTTGGTTTTCAATATATTTCTATGTTAGATACAAACCTATTGTTGCTATGAAATAGGGCAGGGTTGGATGTGTTATATTGTCCAAAAAAAGAGAGTCATCGAAAACAGACACACACCACACACACAGGTCTAGTTTATACAGGTCTAGTTTACACAGGTCTGGTATATACAGGTCTGGTCTATACAGGTCTAGTTTATACATATCTAGTCTATACAGGTCTGGTCTATACAGGTCTAGTTTATACAGGTCTGGTCTATACAGGTCTGGTCTATACAGGTCTGGTCTATACAGGTCTAGTTTATACAGGTCTGGTCTATACAGGTCTAGTTTATACATATCTGGTCTATACAGGTCTGTTCTATACAGGTCTAGTTTATACAGGTCTGGTCTATACAGGTCTAGTTTATACAGGTCTAGTTTATACAGGTCTGGTCTATACAGGTCTGGTATATCCAGGTCTAGTTTATACAGGTCTAGTTTATACAGGTCTAGTATATACAAGTCTGGTCTATCCAGGTCTAGTTTATACAGGTCTGATCTATACAGGTCTAGTTTATTTAGGTCTGGTCTGTACAGGTCTGGTATATACATACCAAATGACCCCACACAATAGATCCCACACAGACAGCCTAATTAACGCCTGGACTTACAAAATTATTACATTTTTCATTCCCGTAAATTTGTTAGATTTCAACTCTGAACCACTTCCCTGGCCAGCAATCCAATGTGTGTGAGGGCCAATGGCTTTCTCATTCATCCAAAATAATTGATTGACTAATAGACAATCTAAGGGGTATTTAGGTCCACAATGGATGAGGCACAGGGTGTCTGTTGAGTCAGTGGCAGGGGGTGGGGTTGGAGTGGAGAGAGGGTCTCTATGGAGACCAGGATGGAGGGGGTTGGCTTGGAGAGCAGAGGGGTGTCTATGTCACACAGTCCCTGACCTTGGCATCGCAGTGTCCCTCATTTATCGAGGCCATGAGAAGGAGGCTTTGAAAGGGTCTTGGAACGAGCCACGGCTCAGATGATCTGTGTAATGGACAATGGGCCTTTCAGACCAGGGTCAAGGGTCAGCTATGGTAGCTATGGCCACTATGGAGAACTGAGGCTAATGGGCCGTTGTCAAACTGGGAAGGAAAACAGGGAGAGAAGTAGAAAAGTTCAAATCTATGAGAATAAGAATTAGGTCATAGTCGTATTGTGTGTGTGTGTGTGTGTGTGTGTGTGTGTGTGTGTGTGTGTGTGTGTGCGTGTGTGCGTGCATGCGTGTGTGCGTGTGTGTGTGCGTGTGTGTGTGTGTGTGAAGTCCCCACAAGAATACTAAACAAACAAAAATTGTACCAACTGGGGATATTTTCTTGTTCCTCACAAGGTCAAATGCTATTTCTAGGGGGTTTAGGGTTAAGGTTAGAATTAGGCTTAGGGTTAAGGTTAGGAGCTACGGTTAGGTATTCGGGTTAAGGTTAGGTATTTGGGTTAGGGTTAGGGTTCAGGTTAGTGTAAGGGTATGGGTCAGAGTACGGGTTACGTTTAGGGTTAGGGGTTAGGGAAAATAGGAATCGGACTGAATTGTGTGTCCCCACAAGGTTATGTATACAAGACTGTGTGTATGTGTGTGTTCATGTTGAGGGCAGAGGCAAGTCACTGTGAGCAGGAGGGAGCACCAGACAGGAGGAGCAGTGTGTGATGATCTACAGTGACTAAGTCCCAAATTGTGCAGTATTCCCTATTTAGGGCACAACTTTTGGTCCAGAGCCCAATGGGTCGTGGTCAAAAGTAATTCACTACATAGGAAATAGGGTGCCATTTGGAATGTAGCCAGTGTCTAACAGCCGCTGGCTAATGACTGTCTAATCCTCTGGGCTCCCTCCTCTCCCCTGGAGCAGCATGGACTCACTGAAGCTGGTGTACACATACACACACACTACATAACTATTTTACATAAATGCCTCCTTACCTGGCTGGCTGTCTCTCTCTCTCTCTCTCCCTCTCTCTCTCTCTCTCTCTGTCTCTCTTGCTCTCTTGCTCTCTCTCTCTCTCTCTGTCTCTCTTGCTCTCTCTCTCTCTCTCTCTCTCTCTCTCTCTCTCTCTCTCTCTCTCTCGCTCTCTCTTTCTCTCTCTCTCTCTCTCTCTCTCTCTCTCTCTCTCTCTCTCTCTCTCTCTCTCTCTCTCTCTCTCTCTCTCTCTCTCTCTCTCTCTCTCTCTGTCTCTCTTGCTCTCTCTCTCTCTCTCTCTCTCTCTCTCTCTGTCTCTCTCTCTCTTGCTCTCTCTCTCTGTCTCTCTCTCTCTGTCTCTCTTGCTCTCTCTCTCTCTCTCTCTCTCTCTCTCTCTCTCTCTCTTTGAAGAACCCTTTTTGGTATGAGGTAGAACCCTTTTGGGTTCCATGTAGAACTCTCTGTGGAAAGGGTTCTATCTGGAACCAAAAATAGTTATTCAAAGGTTTTCCTATGGGGACTGCCAAATAACCATTTTAGGTTCTAGAAAGTAACTTTTTTTCTAAGAGTGTTGGATTCAAAGGTGAAATAGAAGTTTGTGTTGTAATCTTGAAATTGTGTACATTATAAGATTCAATGTCATGCTTGTGCTGTGATCTGAAGCATATCCTCCCCAACAATATTGAAGCTGAGTACTCTCAGAGATTGCTAGTATACTCTTCACCTACAACTGTAATATCTTCTTAAAGATCAATCAATCATTAATCATGGTGCAATGCCAGACACACATTTCCCACCATGAGCCCTTTGAAGATTAAAGAAAAATGAAATTAAGATGAATTAACCCCACTGATAATCATCAAACGGTGATTAGCACAAGACCACAACAAATAACTCAAGGACAAGATCCTCCCCTAGTAACGCCATATTACCCCAACAACAGTAAGTAAGCCTAATGGCAACCTATGGGCTCTGGTCAAACAGGCTGGCATTCGGGACCCCCAGCTAACCACCAGCTCACAGTACCACATGTAGAGTATGGAAGTATAACACAAAGTGAAGCCCTAAGTAGGTGAGAGCACCCTGAATGGTCAAAGAGGATAATGTGGATTTGGCTTGCGGGCTCCCTGGGTGGGTGTGTGTATCTGTGTCTGTGTGTGGCCCCACTCTGCCTGCCTAGCCCTGTTTCCCGTGGCATGGTGATGGATGGAAGAACCTATCACCTGTAATAAGGCCGTGCAACACTGTATGTGTGTGTGTGTGTGTGTGTGTGTGTGTGTGTGTGTGTGTGTGTGTGTGTGTGTGTGTGTGTGTGTGTGTGTGTGTGTGTGTGTGAATAGCAGCATCCCCCAGGACAGTCATGTTCCCCATGTATGGTGCACTACCCCTGTGGGCCCTGGACAAAAGCACTATGAGGAATAGGGTGACATTTTGGCTGCATATAGTATAGTATTGTAGTGTGTGCTGGTCCAAAGTAGTGAGATTTGGGATTTAGACGGTAGTGGACTGGTTCATGGACTGGTTCACTGAGTAAGAGGCTGATCTACTAAATAAAACAATGAGTCAGACAGCCTTATCATGAAGACACTGAACCCCACGATGGATCACAGAACCCCACGATGTATCACAGAACCCCACGATGGATCACAGAACATCACAATGGATCACAGAACATCACGATGGATCACAGAACATCACGATGGATCACAGAACCCCACGATGGATCACAGAACCCCACGATGGATCACAGAACCCCACGATGTATCACAGAACCCCACAATGGATCACAGAACCCCACGATGGATCACAGAATCCGGTGTTGGATCACAGAACTCCATGATGGATCACAGATCACCACGATGGATCACCGAACCCCACGATGGATCACAGAACCCCACGATGGATCACAGAACCCCACGATGGATCACAGAACACCACGATGGATCACAGAACACCACGATGGATCACAGAACCCCACGATGGATCACAGAACACCACGATGGATCACAGAACCCCACGATGGATCACAGAACACCACGATGCATCACAGGACACCACGATGGATCACAGAATCCCGTAACGGATCACAGAACCCCATGATGCATCACAGGACACCACGATGGATCACAGAACACCACGATGGATCACAGAACCCCACGATGGATCACAGAACCCCATGATGGATCACAGAACACCATGATGGATCACAGCTAGGCTGGCTGCTCTGTAATTTGTGTGTTTGTTTATGTTGCTCTTGACCACAACTATGGCCTCGTACACACAGGTTGTACAACTGATCTACAATGCATTTGACACAATGGCTGTGGTACAATTTATATGTTTGTGATACAACAGAGAGCCTGTTTTTACAAGAATGTCTACTCAGCCATTGTGCAGGATCTCCACCATGCCTGTTTAATTACTTTTGTGCAGAAGACCTCTCCTTTGTATCACAAACTTTGTGCCAAATGCGTTGCACTTCAGTTGTATAACTTGAGTGTGTACGGGGCCTCACTAACAGAACTATTTATTAACTATCAAATTATATTTTCCATGCTACTGTAATATGGAGACCAATAGAAGCTGAACTAAAATACTTCCTCAAAGACAGTTATCCTTCAAATGACCTTCACCTTCTGTTCTCTCTCCAGGTAAGTGTGTGTGTGTGTGTGTGTGCATGTGTGTTTGCGACTGTTTGCTTGTATGTGTGGGTGCATGCGTGTGTGTACATGCATGTGTGTTTGCGTGTGTTCGCATGTGTATGTGCGTGTGTGTGTTTATGTGTGTGCAGCCTAGGCATCTCTATCTCACCATGCCGTTTCCCACCACCTGCATGTAGGGGCGTATGTTTCACACTGTGACTGCACTCTTTCATCCAGTCCCCCTAGTGTTTAGTGTCCTCCCATACAGCGTGGCTCACAGCCAACATACCAGTGCACCTGGCTGGCCAACACAGCACTGGCATTTATCCGGGCCAAGGCAGGATTCCACGGTGTACGTAATCAAACTCGACGAGCGGACAAAAGGGATCGTGTCAGGTTGCCAGATATGCCATTGAGCCTGTGACTCTGTGGCCGTGTCCCAAATGGCACCCTAGTCCCTATGTAGTGCACTACTTTTGACCAGAGCCCTACGGGGTCGCTGACTGTCTATAGCAGGAGACAGATCTACAGGAGGTGAGTCTCAGATTCTTATCTGAGATCAGCCAAACCTGAATAGCTGTTGATGGGCGGTAGATAGCCTAGCGGTTAAGCGTGTTGGGCCAGTAACCGAAACGTTGCTGGTTCCAATCCCCGAGATGGCTAGGTGAGAAGTTTGTGTGTCCCTGAGAAAGGTCCTTAACCATAATTGCTCTGGATAAGAGTGTCTGCTAAAATGTAAATTGACGCCTGGTTTAATTTTCTGTTTGTCACAACTCAGAGGTCATCAATACAGTTTCTAAATCATGAACATAACAGAATATGGACAGAATAGAATGTTTTAAACATCACCTGTCCACTTAGAATTCACCTGTCAGTGTGACGCATCTATCGATAACGTTCACCATGTTTTTGTTGCAGTCTGTTCTTATGCACTTTGCTCGGGCATCTCTTTTAACCCATAAGCCCAGTGTGACGCCATGCGCATCTCTTTTAACCCATAAGCCCAGTGTGATGCCATGCACATCAGCTGTTAACCCATAAGCCCAGTGTGATGCCATGCACATCAGCTTTTAACCCATAAGCCCAGTGTGATGCCATGCACATCAGCTGTTAACCCATAAGCCCAGTGTGATGCCATGCACATCAGCTGTTAACCCATAAGCCCAGTGTGATGCCATGCACATCAGCTTTTAACCCATAAGCCCAGTGTGACGCCATGCACATCTCTTTTAACCCATAAGCCCAGTGTGATGCCATGCACATCAGCTGTTAACCCATAAGCCCAGTGTGATGCCATGCACATCAGCTTTTAACCCATAAGCCCAGTGTGATGTCATGCACATCAGCTGTTAACCCATAAGCCCAGTGTGATGCCATGCACATCAGCTGTTAACCCATAAGCCCAGTGTGACGCCATGCACATCAGCTGTTAACCCATAAGCCCAGTGTGACGCCATGCACATATCTTTTAACCCATAAGCCCAGTGTGACGCCATGCACATCAGCTGTTAACCCATAAGCCCAGTGTGATGCCATGCACATCAGCTTTTAACCCATAAGCCCAGTGTGACGCCATGCACATCAGCCTGAAGCGGTGCAAAGTGGCAGAAAACGCTGCAGACAGAGAGAGGGGAGCTGGGGGCTTCAGCTTCATCACTGCAGAAAAGGAGCATCTGGTATTATATGACACTCGGCATCATACAGCGGCACTTCAAACACGGAGGGAACATTGAAGCCATGGGGTGCCCAGCTTATGAATGCATTTTTAATTACTCAGAATCCCCTGCTGGGGCGCCGAGTTCACAGAAGTTCAATCCCGAGCCCGTTTGATGTTCACATCGCTGTGCGCCGTGCTGTGTCCCCCATCTACTGGTTTCCTACTGCAGGCACTGAGGCACATTGAGATGTCAGGGAAACTCAGTTATCAGACTATAGTTTTTGTCAGCCCCTTACCCAATTTCAGACCTAATGTTGCGGCGGTAGGCCCTATGATAGGTATAAATATTGATCAGAAGGAATGTGCCTGGTTAGATATCAGCATGAGCTCATTCATGTTTGAATCCCAGCTACTAGCTATAATCATCATGCTTGTTAGTGTTACCAAGTTAAAGCTGAAGTCAGTGTAATAGTGTGAAATTGGTCCAATGGGATTAGAACATGAAATGATCCCTCTAAATGTAAAGAATAGTTACCAGCTATATACCAGCCTACATTTAAAGATCCGAGGTGAAAACGTTACATGATAACGCTCGCTGTAATGATGTATCAACATCTCAAAGTACTCCAAACTTAAAAGAATGTTCTAGCGCACCACTTCACAGATAGACAGATCAGCAGTTACAGCAGTCCAGATACAGTACACGCTGTGTGTACAAAACAATGACAACACCTTCCTAATATTGACTTGCCCTCAGAACAGCCTCAATCCGTCGGGTCATGGATTCTACAAGGTGTTGAAAGGCGTTCCACAGGGATGCTGGCCCATGTTGACTCCAATGGTTCCCACAGTTGTGTAAAGTTGGCTGGATGTCCTTTGGGAGTGAACCATTCTTGGTAAACACAGGAAACTGTTGAGCATGAGAAACCCAGCAGCGTTGCAGTTCCTGACACACTCAAACTGGTGCGCCTGGCACCTACTTCCCTACCCTGTTCAAAGGCACTTAGATCTTTTGTCTTGCCCTCTGTCTTACCCTCTGAATGACACATATACACAATCCCTGTCTCAATTGTCTCAAGGCCTAAAAATCCTTCTTTAACCTGTCTCATCCACTTCATCTCAAATCAAATCAAATCTTATTTGTCACATACACATGGTTAGCAGATGTTAATGCGAGTGTAGCGAAATGCTTGTGCTTTTAGTTCCGACAATGCAGTAATAACCAACGAGTAATCTAACCTAACAAGTGTAAAGGGATAAAGAATATGTACATAAAGATATATAAATGAGTGATGGTACAGAACGGCATAGGCCAGATGCAGTAGATGGTATAGAGTACAGTATATACATATGAGATGAGAAATGTAGGATATGTAAACATAAGTTGCATAGTTTAAAGTGGCTAGTGATACATGTTTTACATAAAGATGGCAAGATGCAGTAGATGATATAGAGTACAGTATATACATATACATATGAGATGAGTAATGTAGGGTAGTAAACATTATATTAAGTAGCATTGTTTAAAATGGCTAGTGTACATTTTTACATCAATTCCCATCATTTTCCATTATTAAAGTGGCTGGAGTTGAGTCAGTATGTTGGCAGCAGCCACTCAATGTTAGTGGTGGCTGTTTGACAGTCTGATGGCCTTGAGATAGAAGCTGTTTTTCAGTCTCTCGGTCCCTGCTTTGATGCACCTGTACCTACCTCGCCTTCTGGATGATAGCGGGGTGAACAGGCAGTGGCTCGGGTGGTTGTTGTCCTTGAGGATCTTTATGGCCTTCCTGTGACATTGGGTGGTGTAGGTGTCCTGGAGGGCAGGTAGTTTGCCCCCGGTGATGCGTTGTGCAGACCTCACTACCCTCTGGAGAGCCTTACGGTTGTGGGCGGAGCAGTTGCCGTACCAGGCGGTGATACAGCCCGACAGGATGCTCTCGATCGTGCATCTGTAGAAGTTTGTGAGTGCTTTTGGTGACAAGCCAAATTTCTTCAGCCCCCTGAGGTTGAAGAGGCGCTGCTGTGCCTTCTTCACAATACTGTCTGTGTGGGTGGACCAATTCAGTTTGTCCATGATGTGTATGCCGAGGAACTTAAAACTTACTACCCTCTCCACTACTGTCCCGTCGATGTGGATAGGGGGGTGCTCCCTCTGCTGTTTCCGGAAGTCCACAATCATCTCCTTTGTTTTGTTGACATTGATTGAGAGGTTATTTTCCTGACACCACACACACTTTTGTTGACGTTGAGTGTGAGGTTATTTTCCTGACACCACACTCCGAGGGCCCTCACCTCCTCCCTGTAGGCTGTCTCGTCGTTGTTGCTAATCAAGCCTACTACTATAGTGACATCCGAAATATCCATCCCCAACGACAACATTTTCCATCAAGATTGTACTGCCAAAGGGGGTGGAGTTGCAATATACTGCAGAGATAGCCTGCAGAGTTCTGTAATACTATCCAGGTCTGTGCCCAAACAGTTCGAGCTTCTACTTTTAAAAATCCACCTTTCCAGAAATAAGGCTCTCACTGTTGAAACTTGCTATAAACCCCCCTCAGCCCCCAGCTGTGACCTGGACACAATATGTGAATTGTTTGCCCCCCATTTATCTTCAGAGCTCGTACTGTTAGGTGACCTAAACTGGGATATGCTTAACACCCCGGCCGTCCTACAATCTAAGTTAGATGCCCTCAATCTCACACAAATGATCAAGGAACCTACCAGGTACAACCCTAAAGCTGTAAACACAGGCTCCGTCATGTATATGATCATGACCAACCTACCCTCTAAATACACCTCGGAAGTCTTCAACCAGGATATCAGCGATCACTGCCTCATTGACTGCATCCGTAACAGGTCCGCGGTCAAACGACCATCCCTCATCACAGTCAAACGCTCCCTAAAACACTTCAGCGCTGGCCCAAGTATCTTGGAAAGATATTGACCTCATTCCGTCAGTAAAGGATGCCTGTTTATTCTATTAAAGTGCTTTCCTCGCCATCTTAAATAAGCATGCCCCATTCAAAAATATAGAACCAGGAATAGATATAGCCCTTGGTTCCCTCCAGCCCTGACTGCCCTTGACCAGCACAAAAACATCCTGTGGTGTACTGCATTAGCATCGAATAGCCCCCGCAATATGCAACTTCTCAGGGAAGTTACGAACCAATATACACAGGCAGTAAGGAAAGCAAAGGCTAGCTTTTTCCAAACAGAAATCTGCATCCTGTAGCACAAACTCCAAATATATCTGGGACACTGTAAAGTCCAAGGAGAATAAGAGCACTTCCTCTCAGCTACCCATTGCACTGAGGCTAGGAAACACTGTCACCACCGATAAATCTACGATAATCGAGAATTTCAATAAGCATTTTTCTACTGCTGGCCATGCTTTCCACCTGGCTACCCCTACCCTGTCCAACAGCTCTGCACCCCCCGCAGCAACTTGCCCAAGCTCCCCCGCTTCTCCTTCACCCAAATCCAGATAGCTGATGTTCTGAAAGAGCTGGAAAATGTGGACCCCTAAAAATCAGCTGGGCTAGACAATCTAGACCCTCTCTTTCTAAAATGATCCGCTGCAATTGTTGCAACCCCTATTACTAGCCCGTTCAACCAGTTTTTGTATCGTCTGAGATCCCTAAAGACTGAAAAGCTGCCACAGTCATCCCCCTCTTCAAAGGGGGAGACAGTCTAGACCCAAACTGTTACAGACCCATATCTATCCTACCCTGCCTTTCTAAAGTCTTCGAAAGAAAGTGAACAAACATATCACCGACCATTTCGAATTCCGCCGTACCTTCTCCGCTATGCAATCTGGTTTCCGAGCTGGTCGTGGGTGCACCACAGCCACGCTCAAGGTCCTAAACGATATCATAACCGCCATTGATAAAAGACAGTACTGTGCAGCCATCTTCAACGACCTGGCCAAGGCTTTCTACTCTGCCAATCACCGATTCTTGTCGGCGGACTCAATAGCGTTGGTTTCTTAAATGACTGCCTCGCCTGGTTCACCAACTACTTCTCAGATAGAGTTCAGTGAGTCAAATCGGAGAGCCTGCTGTACAGACCTATGGCAGACTCTATGGGAGTGCCACAGGGTTAAATTCTCAGGCCGACTTTTTTCTCTCTATATGCAGTTGATGTTGGAAGTTTCCATACACCTTATCCAAATATATTTAAACTCCGTTTTTCACAATTCCTGACATTTTATCCTAGTAAAGGATCATCACTTTATTTTAAGAATGTGAAAGGTCAGAATAATAGTAGAGAGAATTATTAATTTCAGCTTTTATTTATTTTGTATCACATTCCCAGTGGTTCAGAAGTTCACATACACTCAATTAGTATTTGGTAACATTGCCTTTAAACTTGGGCCAAACGTTTCGGTTAGCCTTCCACAAGCTTCCAATAAAATACGTTGGGTGAATTTTGGCCCATTCCTCCAGACAGAGCTGGTGTAACTGAGTCAGGATTCTAGGAGCCCTTGCTCTCACACAGTGTTTCAGTTTTGCCCACAAATGTTCTATAGGATCGGGGTCAGCTTTGTGATGGACACTCCAATACCTTGACTTTGTTGTCCTTAAGCCATTTTGCACAACTTTTGAAGTATGCTTGTATTGTCCATTTGGAAGACCCATTTGCGACCAACTTCCTGACTGATGTCTTGAGATGTTGCTTCAATATATCCCAAAATTAAATCTAGAATCGGCTTCCAATTTCGCAACAAAGCCTCCTAAACATACCCTTGCATAACTGAATATCCTACCAATCCTTGACTTTGGCGAAGTAATTTACAAAATAGCCTCCAACACTCTACTCAGCAAATTGGATGTAGTCTATCACAGTGCCATCCGTTTTGTCACCAAAGCCCCATTTACTACCCACCACTGCGACCTGTATGCTCTCGTTGGCTGGCACTCGCTACATATTCGTCGCCAAACCCACTGGCTCCAGGTCATCTATGCGTTTTTGTGAGGTAAAGCCCCGCCTTATCTTAGCTCACTGGTCACCATAGCAACACCCACCCGTAGCACGCACTACAGCAAGTATATTTCACTGTTCACCCCCAAAGCCAACACCTCCTTTGGCCGCATTTCCTTCCAGTTCTCTGCTGCCAATGACTGGAATGAATTGCAAAAATCACTGAAGCTGGAGACATATCTTCCTGTAACGGCCGTCGTCGGTGGAAGAAGGTGAGGACCAAGGTGCAGCGTGGTATGTGGCCATATTTATTAACTGAACACGGAAATAACAAAATAACAACGAGAAAACGACCGAAAACAGTTCTGGCTGGTGCAGACACACAACAGAAAACAATCACCGACGAAACACAATAGAAAACAGGCTACCTAAATATGGTTCTCAAACAGGGACAATGATTGACAGCTGCCTCTGATTGAGAACCATACCAGGCCAAACACAGAAATAGCAAATCATAGAAAACTAACATAGACAACCCACCCAACTCACGCCCTGACCATACTAAAACAAAGACATAACAAAAGAACTAAGGTCAGAACGTGACACTCCCTCACTAACCTTAAGCATCAGCTGTCAGAGCAGCTTACCGATCACTGCACCTGTACACAGCCCATCTGTAAATAGCCCACATAACTTTCTCATCCCCATATTGTTATTTATTTTTGCTCTTTTGCACCCCAGTATCCCTAGTTGCACATCATCATCTGCACATCTATCACTCCATTGCTAATGCTAAATTGTGATTATTTTGCCACTATGGCCTATTTATTGCCTTACCTCCTTAATCTTACTACATTTGCACACACTATAAATAGATTTTTCTAGTGCATTATTGACTGTACGTTTGTTTATCCCATGTGTAACTCTGTGTTGTTGTTTTTTGTCGAACTGCTTTGCCTTATCTTGGCCAGGTCGCAGTTGTAAATGAGAACTTGTTCTCAACTGGCCTACCTGGTTAAATACATGTGAAATAAAAAAGAAATAAAAAATGTCATGGATAGAGCAGGTGTCCTTAATGTTTTGAACACTCAGTGTATAGCCTAATTCAACTTTTCTCTGTCAAATCAAAACTCAAACTGAGCTCATTGCAGCATAGCGAAAGAAGAACGCACTCCTCTCTCCACTCTCTCTCTCTCTTTTTCTCTCTCTCCAATATCGATATGCAGAGACATCTGTGAGTGGAGAGACACATTTTCTGTGTAAAGTTTAATGAGCACCTCTAGGGCTGACACCACATGAATAATACATACATTATTCTATTAAAGCCAACAAGAGGCATCTATCTTGCAAATGGACCAGAACCAATGTGATGGACCGGTTGGAGCCCTAGGCGGTCACAGTGGAAGGCATCGCAAAAAAAACTTGAGTGTCTGTCCTGCTCTCTCTGCCGCCAGCCGATCCCCAGAGCACTTCATAATACACAGGTCGTGTCTCAAATGATACGCTATTCCTTATATAGTGCACTACTATAGACCAGAGCCTTATGGGTAATGCACTACAGTATATAGGGAATAGGGTGCGATTTGGGACTGTTTTGCCAGAAGGGGCTTTATCATTGATGCCTTTCAGCTCACCTGAGGAGAAGGACCAGGTAGAGGAGTAATCACTCAGCCCAGACTGACAATAAGAAAAAGAGGTGGATAATTTAGTAGTAATGTCAATATTCACACGTAATTCAGACCAAATTGAAAAAAATGTACAATCTTTTTTAAATGCTGATTGTCCATAAACAAACAGAAGCAGAAAAAAACAGGAGGGCTGAATGTCTTAGAAGTGTGCAAAACTCAGTGATGGGAAAAGTACTCTATCATACTTGAGTAAAAGTATAGACACCCTCATAGAAAGTTAATCAAGTAAAAGTGAAAGTCACCTAGTAAAATAGTACTTGAGTAAAAGTCTAAAAGTATTTGGTTTTAAATATGCTTCAATATCAAAGTACATGTAATTGCTAAAATATACTTAAGTATCAAAAGTATAATTAAAAGTATAAATAATTTCAAATTCCTTATATTAAGCAAAGCAGACGGCACCATTTTCTTGTTTATACAATGTATGGATAGCCAGGGGCACACTCCAACACTCAGATATCATTACAGATAGCCAGGGGCACACTCCAACACTCAGATATCATTACAGATAGCCAGGGGCACACTCCAACACTCAGACATCATTACAGATAGCCAGGGGCACACTCCAACACTCAGACATCATTACAGATAGCCAGGGGCACACTCCAACACTCAGATATCATTACAGATAGCCAGGGGCACACTCCAACACTCAGATATCATTACAGATAGCCAGGGGCACACTCCAACACTCAGATATCATTACAGATAGCCAGGGGCACACTCCAACACTCAGACATCATTACAGATAGCCAGGGGCACACTCCAACACTCAGACATCATTACAGATAGCCAGGGGCACACTCCAACACTCAGATATCATTACAGATAGCCAGGGGCACACTCCAACACTCAGATATCATTACAGATAGCCAGGGGCACACTCCAACACTCAGATATCATTACAGATAGCCAGGGGCACACTCCAACACTCAGACATCATTACAGATAGCCAGGGGCACACTCCAACACTCAGACATCATTACAGATAGCCAGGGACACACTCCAACACTCAGACATCATTACAGATAGCCAGGGGCACACTCCAACACTCAGACATCATTACAGATAGCCAGGGGCACACTCCAACACTCAGACATCATTACAGATAGCCAGGGGCACACTCCAACACTCAGAGTTGCTGGCTCCAGGTAGTGGGGTTGGCAAAGACGAGGTACTGAAGAGTTGTCTCTAGGTTCTGATTGGCACGCTCCAACTGGCCATTCGATTCAGAATGAAACCCGGAGGACCACGATCGGAGACTATGTCGACCGGAAGTCCATGGATTCTGAAGACGTGCTGTACCATGAGTTGGGCCATCTCCTTGGCTGAGATTAACTTGGGAAGGGGGATGAAATGGGTGGCTTTTGAATACCTGTCCACCACCCTGATGATGGTGGTGTTACCATCAAACAGGGGGAGACCAGTGACAAAGTCCAGGGATATATGAATCCGGGATGAACAACTTGTTAGCCGGGCCGGTTCCAGGCACTCTCGGCGGCTAAAGTGCAAAGTCTGCGTAGTCTGCCACACTACGGGAGTCTTGATACGGTTGAAATAGCTTCTGAGCCGCCTCTCTCCCAGACAACGGAGAGTCGAACACCTTCCTTACTTCTGCCAGCGAAGTCCTCCAGACTAAGGCAAATGGTGGATTGTTGCTCCCACACCGCCGTAGCCTAGGCAAGTGCGCTACCGGACATCAGTGTTATAAGATACGTTATCTTTCAACGGTACGACATAAATGAAGCTGGCTGCAGCTCGAAAATGAGGGAGCAGTGGGAGAGAAACCCCCAGCAGTCTCCGGGATCCCCTGCGTAGCACTCCGAAGGAGGTAAGCAGGGTTCTTGGGAAGCCAGGCTAGGTTGGGGAGAAGCACCGCTGGTAGCGTGGTTACTGAGAGTCTGGGAGGTTTCCGTTGTGGCTTGCTGCCTAATAGATAGTCCGCTGTATTTTTTTAAATAAGGCTGTAAAGTAACAAAATGTTACAAAAAATCAAGGGGTCCGAATACTTTCCAAAGCACTGTATATACAAAACAAGGCACACACACTGCTTCCCCCAGTGCAACAAACCACCCGCTCCCCAACCAACCCAGGTTTCTATTTGTTAATGTGGACCATGTCTTACCCATAGGCCCTGTTGGAAAGTAGTGCACTATATATGAAATAGGGTACCATTTGCTACGAAGAAACTGACAGAACAACAGACAAAGGGTCGTTGTCCTACTCTTTGTTTACTGAGTCAACTACCAGAGTACTTTTCCACAAGGGTATGCCGAGTCAATGAACAGATCAATTAATCAATTTTTCCATCCATCCGGTTGCTTTTGTTTGGAATGGTCTTTAAATCAGATGTTCCAGATACCCATGGATACACAAACAGATATCGATCATCATAGTTATTACTGTAGATGCAATACAATAGGCTTCGGCTGCCTAACCTTCACAACAAATACGTCTTGGGATTTTTTTCTGCTCATCGTTAAGCAACTAAAACATACCAGATATTCTATGTCTTGGGACTGTTTGCTCCTCGTTAAGCAAGTTAAGGATACCAATCCACCAACAAAGTTTCTCATAAGTTGAGGAATACTTTCCATTGGCCAAGCAGTAAAGTGCAGTAATTGTAGACACTGGCTTCTGCCCTGGCAATCGATCATCTCTTGATCTATCCTCTCCCAACCTTCCAGTTTATATCCAAGTGAGTCTGCCTCGCAGGGGGAACAAAGTAATAAATGCAGCAAGGGTGGTGTGTGTGTGTACACAGACCTGTAACAACGCAGTTTAATGAATGGGTAGAAACCTTCCCTAATCCCCCATAAAGTCCTGGATATTGATCGGAGCTAGCCGTGTTTAATGTGGACTAATAGACAGGCAGTAGTGACGACACATCTCCAACTCCCCATTACCAACAGCACTGGACTCCAAGAGACACATATCCAACTCCCCATTACCAACAGCACTGGGCTCCAAGAGACACATCTCCAACTCCCCATTACCAACAGCACTGGACTCCAAGAGACACATATCCAACTCCCCATTACCAACAGCACTGGGCTCCAAGAGACACATCTCCAACTCCCCATTACCAACAGCACTGGGCTCCAAGAGACACATCTCCAACTCCCCATTACCAACAGCACTAGGCTCCAAGAGACACATATCCAACTCCGCATTACCAACAGCACTGGGCTCCAAGAGACACATCTCCAACTCCCCATTACCAACAGCACTGGGCTCTAAGAGACACATCTCCAACTCCCCATTACCAACAGCACTGGGCTCCAAGAGACACATCTCCACCTCCCCATTACCAACAGCACTGGGCTCCAAGAGACACATATCCAACTCCCCATTACCAACAGCACTGGGCTCTAAGAGACACATATCCAACTCCCCATTACCAACAGCACTGGGCTCCAAGAGACACATCTCCACCTCCCCATTACCAACAGCACTGGGCTCCAAGAGACACATATCCAACTCCCCATTACCAACAGCACTGGGCTCTAAGAGACACATCTCCAACTCCCCATTAGCAACAGCACAGGGCTCCAAGAGACACATCTCCACCTCCCCATTACCAACAGCACTGGGCTCCAAGAGACACATCTCCACCTCCCCATTAGCAACAGCACTGGGCTACAAGAGACACATCTCCAACTCCCCATTACCAACAGCACTGGGCTCCAAGAGACACATCTCCACCTCCCCATTACCAACAGCACTGGGCTCTAAGAGACACATCTCCACCTCCCCATTAGCAACAGCACTGGGCTCCAAGAGACACATCTCCACCTCCCCATTACCAACAGCACTGGGCTACAAGAGACACTAAAGACAATGGCCGTGTCTGAATCTGGTTTGCCTACTACTGTTTAGTAAAAACGAAGGCAGTAAGCAACAAATATAATATCATATGGGGTGGCAGGTAGCCGAGCGGTTAATACTGTTGCTACTTCAAATCCCCAAGCCGACTAGGTGAAAAATCTGTTGGTGCCCTAATTACTCCTGTAAGTCATTCTGGATAAGAGCGTCTAGTAAAAAGGTAAAGGTAAATATCAGTATACTAGGCCCTGAGAATGTGTTATCTAACGAGCAATTGCGTTGATTCCAGCCATTTTTTTCATTTTGATTGTCAGACACGTGGGTCTTCCTCAGTGTGCAGCGAATTCCCCTAGATGGAAACCGAAATTAGAATGACATCGTGGCATTTAAAGCATATTGAATTTCACATCTCCTTTTTTTTTTTGAAGGCAGGTACGGGTATTAGGACACGCCCAATGTTCTGGATCCCTAATGGCCCCCTATTCCCTATGGGTCCTGGTCAAGGTGTATTCTGTATAGGGTTCCAGGGGACACTAAAGACAATGTTCAGATTGGCTTTGGTAGAGGTGGATCAGCCAATACACATTAAGTGACTGGAAGTTTATGTGTGTTTTTGTCTGTACACATACTGCATAGACTACATCCTGTGTGTGCTAGAAAAGTAATTGGGCAGTTATAGATATAGAGTTTATTGCCTATAGTTTCTGTACAGTCTGTTATGGGTAAAGGCACACACACAGTAGACCACGGGATGGGGAGTTACTAGAGGTTATAGATATAGAGTTTATTGCCTATAGTTTCTGTACAGTCGGTTATGGGTAAAGGCACACACACAGTAGACCATAATGACTCTTTGTCTGCATCTCAAATGGCACCATGGTCTCTTTATAGCGCACTACTTTTGACCAGGGCCTATTGAGCTCTGCTCAAAGGTAGTGCACTAAATAGGGAATAGAGTGCCATTTGGGGCTCTACCCTGAACTCTATAAGACACAAATAACCACTCTTTCTGTGTTATTTAAAGCATGGATGAATGCGTTGACTGGACATGAATTCCCCTCAGAGACATTTGCTCTTTTTTCTGTATTTACACATGTACAGTAACAGTCAAAAGTGTGGACACACCTACTCATTCAAGGGTTTTTCTTTAATTTGACTATTTTCTAGAATAATTTGCCTTGATGACAGCTTTGCACATTCTTGGCATTCTCTCAACCAGCTTCACCTGGAATGCTTTTCCAACAGTCTTGAAGGAGTTCCCACATATGCTGAGCACTTGTTGGCTGCTTTTCCTTAACTCTGTGGTCCAACTCATCCCAAACCATCTCAATTGGGTTGAGGTCGGGTGATTCTGGAGGCCAGGTCATCTGATACAGCACTCCATCACTCTCCTTCTTGGTAAAATAGCCTTTACACAGCCTGGAGGTGTGTTGGGTCATTGTCCTGTTGAAAAGCAAATTTTAATCCCACTAAGCGTAAACCAGATGGGATGGCGTATCGCTGCAGAATGCTGTGGTAGCCATGCTGGTTAAGTGTGCCTTGAATTCTAAATAAATCACTGACAGTGTCACCAGCAAAGCACCCCAACACCATCACACCTCCTCCTCCATGCTTCACAGTGGGAACCACACATGCGGAGATCATCTGTTCACCTACTCTGCATCTCACAAAGACACAGCGGTTGGAATCAAAAATGTCAAATTTGGACTCATCAGACCAAAGGACAGATTTCCACCGATCTAATGTCCATTGCTCTTGTTTCTTGGCCCTTTAGTAGTGGTTTCTTTGCAGCAATTTGACCATGAAGCCCTGATTCACACAGTCTCCTCTGAACAGTTGATGCTGAGATGGGTCTGTTACTTGAACACTGTGAAGCATTTATTTGGGCTGCAATTTCTAATGAACATACCTCTGCAGCAGAGGTAACTCTGGGTCTTCCTTTCCTGTGGCGGTCCTCATGAGAGCCAGTTTCATCATAGCGCTTGATGGTTTTTGCGACTGCACTTGAAGAAACTTTCAAAGTTCTTGAAATTTTCCGGATTGACCTTCATGTCTTATAGAAATGATGGAATGTCGTTTCTCTTTGCTTATTCGAGCTGTTCTGGCCATAATATGGACTTGGTATTTTACCAAATAGGGCTATCTTCTGTATACTACCTCTACCTTTTCTCAACACTGCAAATGCATTAAGAATGAAGTCAATTCCACAAATTAACAAGGCACTAATTTTACCTTTATTTAACTAGACAAGTCAGAACAAATGCTTATTTTCAATGATGAGCTGTTCTGGCCATAATATGGACTTGGTATTTTACCAAATAGGGCTATCTTCTGTATACTACCTCTACCTTTTCTCAACACTGCAAATGCATTAAGAATGAAGTCAATTCCACAAATTAACAAGGCACTAATTTTACCTTTATTTAACTAGACAAGTCAGAACAAATGCTTATTTTCAATGATGGCCTAGGAACAGTGGGTTGACTGCCTGTTCAGGGGCAGAAGGACAGATTTGTACCTTGTCAGCTCGGGGGGTTTGAACTTGCAACCTTCCGGTTACTAGTCCAACACTCTAACCACTAGGCTACTCTACCACCCCAATTGAAATGCATTCCAGGTGACTACCTCATGAATCTGGTTGAGAGAAAGCCAAGTGTGTGCAAATCTGTCATCAAAGCAAAGGGTGGCTATTTGAAGAATCTCATAAATAAAATATATTTTGTTTAACACTTTATTGGTAACTACATGATTCCATATGTGTTATTTCATAGTTTTGATGTCTTCATTGTTATTTTACAATGTAGTGAATAGTATGAATAAAGAAAAACCTTTGAATGAGTCGGTGTGTCCAAACTTTTGACTGGTTCTCTATGTTTGAGTGAGAGTGTGTGAATACATTCTCACCATCGTTCCCTTTTCAAAACTCAGAAATATGGGCCGGACCAAATCGATGAAAAATCATTAATCACCGTCCCCCGAATCATCTAATAATGGTGACAATTAACTGTTGACCCTCAGCCTTTTTTACCCGTTGTTCGCTATAGAGCAATTTGACCTTACAACAATGCAGGCAGGCCAGATACCAGTTTATTGCACCAAATCCCTCCCGCTTAATCAATTGATTCTCCTCTGTCCCCGAACCGCATTTATTCCACATCATCACTCTTGTTTAGTTATTAATTTATTTAGCCATTCATTTCAATCCAGGAATAACAGTCCAAGATGGAGTCGACTGGCTCTCTCTCTTAGATGGGCTGGCTATTAAATAAATCAATCTAAGGGAGCCCGACCACTGTAAAGCACAAAGAAACCAATCAGTGTGTGTGTGTGTGTGTGTGTGTGTGTGTGTGTGTGTGTGTGTGTGTGTGTGTGTGTGTGTGTGTGTGTGTGTGTGTGTGTGTGTGTGTGTGTGTGTGTGTGTGTGTGTGTGTGCACAACCCACCCTTCAGTTCAACCCAGATTGGAGAAATATATTCTATTAGATTCTATCTTCTTTTATTAGAATCTTTTTTTTTGTGGTCTGGATGGTCTTCCACAGTAATCAGCATTAGGGCTACTGTTCATAAAAATAATCATCATGACTACAACACCATCATGGATCGCGTTGATGATGATTTATGGTAGATAGCTGCACAGATGGTGTGAGTTAGAATGTGCTAGCTAGGAATTGATCAGTGATAAACAGTGATAAACAAACAGGCTGCTATCATATCAACAAAAGCAAAGAAGATTGCAAAATAGTTGGGAAGAGATTTTCGATGTACCGAATCCATGGCACGTGGTTTATGAACTGATACACAAAACAATGCTGGATTCAAAACTTAACAGTTTTTCTATTTGAATGATCATACAAAATTATTGAAATCAATAGAATGTTATATATATGGGGGATACAACCATCCCAGCTCTGCAGATTTCTTGTGAAGAGACAGAATCATTAAATCATTTGTATTGGTACTGTCCATACGTAGCTTGTTTTTGGTTGTAGGTTCAGGAATGGCTGAAGAATTACAACATTTACTGTACCTGGAGCTAACTCTGCAAATAGCACTGCTGGGTGCTTTAAAAAGTCATAGTCAATCAATCAATAATATAATAATACTCTTAGCAAAAATGTTTATCTTTATTTTACGAAATGTAAAAACGATGAGAATAGAAAGGTTCAGAACTTTTGTGAAATATCACAGCACAGTTGAACAATATATGGCAAATAATCAAAACTGTATTGTGTTCAGAGATAGATGGGAGGGGTTGATGGGTTGAGTGGAGCTGAAGGATAGGACTAAAAATAACAAGATAACTCATGTAAAATATGCTGTGTCCGTAAAATGTATATAGGTTCAGATTTGTTTGTGAAAAAGCACAGTTGAAAAATATATGGCAATAGAAATCAAAACTGGATGGGCTTCAGAAATAGATGGGAGGGGAAGAGGGTAGCTGAAGATTGGGACTAGAAACAAACAAATGATTGTAAAATGTACTGTGTCCGTAAAATGTATATCGTATGTATAAGCTGGAGGTAGAAGCCTAAGTGTCATTGTCCATTACTTTACTCCAGTTAGGGGAGGGGTGGTAGGGTTAGGGGAAAATAAAAATGCATACATACAAACAAATTGATAGTATGTGGATAACAGATAAATGAAACATAAAAAGCCTGAAGTAACAGTAAAATGTATTTGATAACTGTGTTATTGATAAGTCTGCTAATCAGTATCCTTAGGGAAATACTGTCCACAAAGTATGAAGATCCATTATATATAATAGAAATCGCCTCACAGGTCCTCTTGTTTGTCTCCATAACAAATAGCCTGTTTTCACGCTGCTGTGCTCACTGTTCAATGTGTTCAAAGGAGCCCTAACCCCTGCTGCTCCGGCCAGAGGCGATGATGGCCACACAACCAGAGGGTCAGGGGTCAATACGGATGCTCCTTATTGGACGGGCTCATTGTAATGGCTGGAATGTGATCAATGGAACAGAATCAAACACATCAAACACATGGAAACAACGTGTTTGACTCTGTTCCATTGATTCCATTCCAGCCATTACAATGAGCCGGTCCTCTTATAGCACCTCCCACCAGCCTCCTCTGGTGTGCAGGCAGGGCACCTAACCCCGCAGGACCTCAGCTCTAGGCGTCTGTTGACACAACAGAGGATCTGACGACCCACAACCTGTCCATCAACATCACAATGGTCAAAAACTTCTGCTCTAGTTTTACCTTGGAGTGTGTGTGTGTGTGTGTGTGTGTGTGTGTGTGTGTGTGTGTGTGTGTGTGTGTGTGTGTGTGTGTGTGTGTGTGTGTGTGTGTGTGTGTGTGTGTGTGTGTTTCTAGCTCCAGCAGTGCAGTAATACCTAACAATGCAAAACAATACACACACATGGTGTGTGTGAGCTGAGGTACCCACATGGTGTGTGTGAGCTGAGGGACCCACATGGTATGTGTGAGCTGAAGGACCCACATTATTTTTGAATGAACATGTGTCACATCCACTTGTGTGAGAAATGACCAATCAGAGTGAAATGTGTTGTTTTGCGGCATTAAAACCAACTTGGTTCAATGACAATAAACTTGTGAAGGAGTGTATCAGTGACATCATTATGTGTGCAGACATGGAGCACTCACTAATGTGTTGTTGTGAAGAGGACAGAGCAGTTGTACGGGGGAAGGAGGGTTTCCAGGCAGAAAGGCAGAAGCATGGAGTTAGCTGTCAGTAGCATGCTGTCTTTGGAGTTTTTTAAGAGATACAATTATTTGTGGGGCTTCTTTCATGTAGTCAAAGAGCGAAGCGGAACACACACACACACACACACACACACACACACACACACACACACACACACACACACACACACACACACACACACACACACACACACACACACACACACACACACTGCTTACACTGAGCCAGTCCACAGATCAACCAGCAGAGGGCAATCTTGAGGCTGAGGTTAGAGGGGTAGTACATTAGCCTCTAGTTCTGGAGATTAAGTTACTTGAAAATAATTTCCGATGTTGTGTAACTGTGTAGTAATTCAATTATCTACTTGGCAACTATTTTGATTGGCCAGATGTTACTAATTGTTTGAGCAAGATCAAGAAGTAGTTGAGTTGATTTTTTTGACTGTGGAATCTGACGGGACTCCGTCAGGTTAGGAGAGCATTTTCGCTAATCCAACCATAACCCCTTTCCTAACCATCTAATTCTCCAAACCTGATGTGTAAGTTCTCCTAACCTGCTATGAAAAAGCTGTAGCTATATCAAGGTGACGTGTTTTTAGGGAATCTCGGAATCTAGTGGAAACCCTGTGTTCTGTGGTCAGTTCATCAGTACATTTGGAAAAAAAAGGAAGAGAAAAGAGTCTCCATCCAGTGTTTGTCTACAAAGAGAGTTAACTGTTCACCATCTAAAGAACCCTTAAACCACAACACCAAACAAGAGTTAACATTAAGGTAAGTTTATTTGTTTATCCTACACTCAGACACAGTGCTTTCCACAGACCAGTCAGTGTTTGTTTGACTCTCTCTCTATTTTCAACCGGATTCAAGGTCATGGTGGAAGTCAGCCTACAACATCTGAAGTCCACAGTCCATGTTTTCCCCCACCACTCTGTATCTGCGTCCAAAAATGGAACAGCCCATGTCAAATGTAGTGAACTACAAAGAGAATAGGGTGCCATTTGAGATGCTCCCTTCATCTCTCTGCTAAGCCAAGCCTCAGGGCTACCCTACAGCACAGCACAACACATTTAGCACATGGACAGTGTATTCCCAAGAATGCAATAGGCCTAGCCCATCGGCGCATTGTTTAGCTAGTACATGTATGTACCAATCACGTACTAGTACCCGAAAGGCATACGCTTTAGTACCAACATTTATAAGAATCAGTATGCTAAGATTTATCGTAATTAAGACAGTACAGGAAGAAGTAATCAGGGGTTTGCTACTATAACTAGATCTACAGGTTTAGGTGACACAGCTCCCAGCTACAGATAGCCCTGGCTGCCTTGGTTCACATTAAAGTGCTGTAATGACTATGTATGTATGATGAGGGAGGAATCTCTCACACTTGTCTAGTTTGTGTTGAATGCACATTTAAACACTTTCTCTTGACTCAAAGCGGCACCCATCCATTTAAGCTGTCAGGGGTATTGACTGAGGGTTCCTACTACAACCAGCTAGCCTGCTGTTATGAAGGATAGCTACCCAGGAGAAATACTGTTCTTGTAGGAGCAATCTGGGACTGGTACATCCCATCTCTACATTTGAGTGTGGTTACATTTCTCCAGTCCCTCAGCTGTTTGCTTTTTTGTTGTTGTTTTTTTAATGACATTTTTATTTGAATGCACTTCTCACACAGTAGGATCTGTGGACGAACCTCGTGTAGTGAGCTCTACATCCTTCTGTAGTTAGACTGCAGATAATTCTATGGAAGCCAGTTTGAATTCACAAGAATAATTATTAGCCAGAGGCTAGCTCTAGATCCTTCCATTCAGTTTTGGATTTGCATTCACTATATGTGCGAGGGGAAGGAGTGGTTTCTGTGATGTTATCTTCGAGTGACAGCTCAGTGGAGTATAGCACCCTATACTGCTAGGGAACTGAGAGATGACATCTGTCAAATGACTTATTCAGATGAAGTGAGGGGAGAGTGAGGTCCCCTGAGCTATGGAGAAAAATGGGGTGAATCCCAAATGGCACCCTATTTCCATATATAGTTCACTACTTTTGACTAAAGTCCCCACAGGGCTCAAGTCAAAACTAGGGCACTACTGTATGTAGGGAATAGGGTGCCCTTTGGGATGGAGACAGATGGGTTGGTGGATCTAAAAGACATCTTTTTTTTTTACTGCATTGGATTAGTAATATCAGTAAAGAGAGTGTGAACTAGAGTTGGGACGATACCAATCACTTATCGCAGGCATTTTGCTAATATCGTTCATTACGATAAGTAGCCCATACTCGAGAAATGTGAAGTTTGGGTGACTAATGGGTCAATTGATGGCTACAACCATCAAACTAGTAGTAGTAGTTTAAAGGACAATAAAAAAAACTGTGGTGCACATTAATGTTATAAACTCATCATATATTGTAATCGCATGTTTTTTGTCCATATCGCCCAGCTCTAGTGTGAACAAGAAAGTGATCTAATTTCCCTGATAGGACTAGTTGTCACGCCCTGAGATCCTTTTTATGTCTCTATTTTGGTTTGGTCAGGGCGTGAGTTGAGTTGGGGTGGGTATTCTATGTTCTATGTTGTGTAGTTCTATGTTTTGGCCGGGAAGGGTTCTCAATCAGGGACAGCTGTCTATCATTGTCTTTGTTTGAGAACCATACTTAGGCTGCCCTTTTTCCCACCTGTGTTTTTTGGGAAGTTAACTTTGTTTAGGGCACATAGCCTTTAGCTTCACGGTTTGTTTTTGTAGTGTTTATTGTTTTGTTCGGCGTCATTTTCCAAATAAAGAGAAAATGTACACCAACCACGCTGCACCTTGGTCCTCTTCTTTTAACGGCCGTGACGCTAGTAGTGTTTAATGTTGTTTGACCTCTTCAAATGACGCCATTTTGAGCCACCGTCTTCACCTTCCCCTGACTCTATACATTTACACTAGCTTCACTACACTGATGTGCAACATTGTTCAGTGGAGATGAATAAACCACAAGTAAATCACTTCAAATTGTATTCCTTCTTAGAGGAAAGTCAGACTCACAACTATGTCCCAACTGCGTCCCAAATGGCACCCTATTCACTACCTTAGGGCTCTGGTCAAAAGTAATGCACTACATAGGGGATAGTGTGCCATTTGGAAGGCAACCCCAGACTCACTCAGTATGCACCCACTTCTTATAGAAACCTCTGGTGTTGCTCCTGATGAGTCAGCACACAGGAGCATGTTGATAGCGGAATCATTGTTCAGTGCACACCCAGTAGGATATGACCTCACACTGTCCATGGGTTCTTGAATATAGAGGTCATCTTACTATACACTACTTTCTGGCTCTCGCAATGGCATCACCTTCTCAGTCTGCATGACATTACATTTAGCAGACGCGCTTATCCAGAGCGATTTACAGTTAGTGCACTGCATTCATCTTAAGAGAGCTACGTGAGACAACCACATACAGTACCACAGTTGTAGTAGGGTAAATACATTTGAATCCAATCACTTTTTGACAGCAACCCTGTCAAAAATGTTCCATACATGTTTTTCCATGGTAGAAGTGGTCAGAAGTGGTCACTGCCAAAGGGGGTGGAGTTGCAATCTACTGCAGAGACAGTCTGCAGAGTTCTGTCATGCTATCCAGGTCTGTGCCCAAACAGTTTGAGCTTATTCTTTTAAAAATGTAAAACTTTCCAGAAATAAATCTCTCACCTTTGCCGCTTGTTACATACCCCCCTCAGCCCCCAGCTGTACCCTGGACACCATATGTGAATTAATTGCACCCCATTTATCTTCAGAGTTTGTACTGTTAGGTGACCTAAACTGGGATATGCTTAACAACCCGGTCGTCCTACAATCTAAGCTAGATGCCCTCAATCTCACATAAATTATCATGTAACCTACCAGGTACAACCCTAAATCCGTCATCCTGACCAACCAGCCCTCTAAATACACCTCCGCGGTCTTCAACCAGGATCTCAGCGATCACTGCCTCCGCGGTCAAACGATCACCCCTCATCACAGTCAAACGCTCCCTAAAACACTTCAACGAGCAGGCCTTTCTAATCTACCTGGTCCGGGTATCTTGGAAGGATATTGACCTCATTCCTTCAGTAGAGGATGCCTGGTTATTCTTTAAAAGTGATTTCCTCATCATCTTAAATAATCATGCCCAATTCCAAAAATGTAGAACCAGGAATAGATATAGCCCTTGGTTCACTCCAGACCTGACTGCCCTTGACCAGCACAAAAACATCCTGTGGCGTCCTGCATTAGCATCGAATAGCCCCTGCAACTTTTCAGGGAAGTTAGGAACCAATATACACAGACAGTAAGGAAAGCAAAGGCTAGCTTTTTCAAACAGAAATTTGCAACCTGTAGCACAAACTCCCAAAAGTTCTGGGACACTGTAAAGTCCATGGAGAATAAGAGCACCTCTTCCCAGCTGCCCACTGCACTGAGGCTAGGAAACACTGTCACCACCGATAAATCTATGATAATTGAGAATTTCAATAAGCATTTTTCTATGGCTAGCCATGCTTTCCACCTGACTACCCCTACCCCGGTCAACAGCTCTGAACCCACCACAACAACTTGCCCAAGCCTCCCCCATTTCTTATTCACCAAAATCCAGACAGCTGATGTTCTGAAAGAGCTGCAAAATGTGGACCCCTACAAATCAGCTGGGCTAGACAATCTGGACCCTCTCTTTTTAAAATGATCTGCCGCAATTGTTGCAACCCCTATTACTAGCCTGTTCAACCTCTCTTTTGTATCGTCTGAGATCCCCAAAGATTGGAAAGCTGGCGCAGTCATCCCCCTCTTCAAAGGGGAGACACTCTAGACCCAAACTGTTACAGACCTATATCTATCCTACCCTGCCTTTCTAAGGTCTTCGAAAGCCAAATTAACAAACAGATCACAGACTACTTCAAATCCCAACGTACCTTCTCCACTATGCAATCTGGTTCCTGAGCTGGTCATGGGTGCACCTCAGCCACACTCAAGGTTCAAAATGATATCATAACCACCATCGATAAGAGGCAATACTGTGCAGCCGTATTCATCGACCTGGCCAAGGCTTTCGACTCTGTCAATCACCACATTCTTATTGGCAGACTCAACAGCCTTGGTTTCTCAAATGACTGCCTCGCATGGTAAACCAACTACTTCTCAGACAGAGTTCAGTGTGTAAAATTGGAGGGCCTGTTGTCCGGACCTCTGGCAGTCTCTATGGGGGTGCAACAGGGTTCAATTCTCGGGCCGACTCTTTTCTCTGTATACATCAATGATGTCGCTCTTGTTGCTGGTGATTCTCTGTTCCACCTCTACCTCTACACCTTGCATACGACACCATTCTGTATACTTCTGGCCCTTCTTTGGGCACTGTGTTAACTAACCTCCAGACGAGTTTCAATGCCATACAACTGTCCTTTCATGGCCTGCTCTTAAATGCAAGTAAAACTAAATGCATGCTCTTCAACTGATCGCTGCCCATACCTGCCTGCCCGCCTAGCATCACTACTCTGGGTGATTCTGACTTAGAATATGTGGACAACTACAAATACCTAGGTGTCTGGTTAGACTGTAAACTCTCCTTCCAGACTTATATTAAGCATCTCCAATCCAAAATTAAATCTATAATTGGCTTCCTATTTCGCAACAAAGCATCCATCACTCATGCTGCCAAACATACCCTCGTAAAACTGACTATCCTACCGATCCTTAACTTTGGCGATGTCATTTACAAAAGAGCCTCCAACACTCTACTTGCCATCTGTTTCATCACCAAAGCCCCATATACTACCCACCACTGCGACCTGAATGCTCTCGTTGGATGGCCCTCGCTTCATATTCGTCGCCAAACCCACTGGCTCCAGGTCATCTATAAGTCTTTGTTAGGTAAAGCCCCTTCTTATCTCAACTCACTGGCCACCATAGCTGCACCCACCCATAACATGTGCTCCAGCAGGTATATTTCACTGGTCTTTCCCAAAGCAAATTCCTCATTTGGCCACCTTTCCTTCCAGTTCTCTGCTGCCAATGACTGGAACGAATTGCAAAAATCACTGAAGCTGGAGACTCATATTTCCCTCACTAACTTTAAGCATCAGCTATCAGAGCAGCTTATAGATCATTGCACATGTACATAGCCCATCTGTAAATAGTCCATCCAACTACCTCATCCCCATATTGTTATTTATTTTATTTATATATATATATATTTTTTTTTTTTTTTTGTTCCTTTGCACCACAGTATCTCTACTTGCACATTCATCTTCTGTACATCTATCACTCCAGTGTTTATTTGCTAAATTGTAATTATTTAGCCACTACGGCCTATTTGTTGCCTACCTTAGAGATCCATTTTATGTCTCTATTTGGTTTGGTCAGGATGTGATTTGGGGTGGGTATTCTATGTTCTATTATTTGTATTTCTATGTTTTGGCTGGGTAGGTTTCTCAATCAGGGACAGCTGTCTATCGTTGGCTCTGATTGAGAACCATACTTAGGTAGCCCTTTTTCCCACGTGTCTTTGTGGGAAGTTGACTTTGTTTATGGCACATAGCCTTTAGCGTCATCGGTTGTGGTGTTGTGTTTATTGACTGTATGTTTGTTTAGTCCAAGTGTAACTGTGTTGTTTGTGTTGCACTGCTTTGCTTTATCTTGGCCAGGTTGCAGTTGTAAATGAGAACTTGTTCTCAACTGGCCTACCTGGTTAAATAAAGGTGAAGAAAAAAGGACCTGGACCTGAAAGCCAAAATGTTTTGCTTATCCCATCATACCATGAGACATCCATCTCTTCATCACTGGAAAAAATGAACAGTTGAGTTTGATGTCATTAAAAAAGCTTATAAACAGAGTTGTTTTGTTCATATGCACATATGTTGTAGCTTAAACCCTACTTCACATCATCTGAGGTTTTTGTGTTGTGCCCACCATCGTTTGAGACACAACCTGCTGTTGAATGCACGCCCACTGTTTGTTAGCAAAGCTGCATTTCCATCAATATTTCACGCATGCAGGCAGCTATGAGACATGACAGTCTAGTTCCAATCTGGGGTGTCTTGAATGCATTTCCACAGCTTAGTACATCAATATAAATGGGCCAGATTTTACAAAAGAGGGGAAGTATTTACACCAAGAACATCCAGTTCACTTCTTAAAAGCCATTGAAATTATTCATAGGGGAATTCACTGTCTACGTACATGAGTAGCAGTGCGTGCTTAGGTTGAGGGAAAGTTCAAAGTAGACATCGAGGCAACAATACCGTGACTCCCAGCTCAAATGGCTCTTTCTGCTCTCTCCTCTGAATCCATACACAGTACCTGGGTTCTGGGAGACATCAATCCTGCTAGTATACACATCCCTCCTGGAAGATATAGCAGGCGTCCCAAATAGTACCCTATTCCCTATACAGTGCACTATTTGGGACGCAGTATTAGACGTTGGTCCTGGAATTATTTCCCCACCACAGTCCCTGACAGACATAAAGAAATGTCACAAATGTACACTACCGTTCAAAAGTTTGGGGTCACTTAGAAATGTCCTTGTTTTTGAAAGAAAGCAAATGTTTTGTCCATTAAAATAACATAACATTGATCAGAAACACAGTGTTGAGGCTGGAAACAGGCTGGAAACAGTCTCAACGTCAACAGTGGAGGTGACTCCGGGATGCTGGCCTTCTAGGCAGAGTAGCAAAGAAAAAGCCATTTCTCAGACTGGCCAATAAAAATAAAAGATTAAGATGGGCAAAAGAACACAGACACTGGACAGAGGAACTCTGCCTAGAAGGCCAGCATCCCGGAGTCGCCTCTTCACTGTTGACGTTGAGACTGGTGTTTTGCGGGTACTATTTAATGAAGCTGCCAGTTGAGGACTTGTGAGGCATCTGTTTCTCAAACTAGACACTCTAATGTACTTGTCCTCTTTCTCAGAGTCAGGACACCTGTTTAACATCTCATCTGAAAGACAGCACCCTACACAGTGCAATGTCCCCAATCACTGCCCTGGGGCATTGGGATATTTTTTTAGACCAGAGTAAAGGGTGCCTCCTTCTGGCCCTCCAACACCACTTTCAGCATTATCTGGTCTCCCATCCAGACTCTGACCAGGACCAACCATTCTTAGCTTCAGAAGCAAGCCAGCAGTGAGATGCAGGGTGGTATGCTGCTGGCAAATTTAAGGTTAGGCATTAGGGTTAGCAGTGTGGTTAAGGTTATGGTTAGTTTTAGTTTTACGACTTTGTGGCTGTGCCAGCTAGTGAACAGAGCTTCCTCCAGAACAAGATTCATGACAACAACAAAAAATGCTAACCTGTACACGCACACACACACACACACCTGAGGGATTGTCAGACCTAAATAAGGGACAGGTCATGATATAACCATATCAATGGGGCGCACTTCAATATTCTGTCTGCATGCAAAGCTAAAGTTGGTAAGTCTTCTAGCTTTGTATAGAAATGAAAGACTAGTAAGATTAAACAGAGCTGTACTCTAATTCCATGTTTAGCACAGTAGGATAAAACACAAGAACAGTCTGTTTGATGGAAAATGTACAATCACACTATTGTACAGTACTACTGTGCTGTTGATATTTTTTCTCTACTGCCTTTGTTCTGCTTAGTGTCTTCCCACTGGGCAAAAACTGGTTGAATCATTGTTGTTTCTACATTTTAACCCCAGAAAATTACGTAGAAAATTATTGGATTTGCAAGAAGTCATTAATGTAAGGGCATTTTGTATTTTTTCAGCCCACATTTTATGTTGATTTCATGTTGAATTCACGTTACTGGACAACTCAACCAAATGTAAATCAAAACTAGACGTTGAACTGACGTCTGTGCCCAGTGGGTTAGTTGCAGATGAAATGTCATCCTATTCCCTATATAGTGCACTACTTTCAACCAGAGCCTTACTGTATGCCTTTTTACTCTAGGGTGGAGTTTCCCCTAAGTACAGATCAAGGATCAGCTTCCCTTACCCAGCAGTGGGGAAAATGCTAAACTGACCCAAGATCAGCATCTAGGGGCAAAATTCCACTGAAACCGCTCCAGACCAGCTCATCCAGTAGGCTATAGATCATCCTAGAGAGAGGCCAAACTTTGGTCCTCTCCTCATCTCCTCACAAGGGCAATGCATCAAACAGACAAGCCTATCAATGGCTGCACTTGAGTTCCATCCAAGATGATTAAGTGTAATTAATCTAAATACTTAGTGAGGTGTGTTGTGCTGTGTCATTTATCATGCTTATGTAATATCATATTTACCAGCCATATGGGGACTGAGGTGGCGGTGGTGATGTTGTCATTAGTGTACTGCTTGCTGTTTGGGGTTTTAGGCTGTGTTTCTGTACAGCTCTCTGTGACATCTGCTGATGTAATCATTGACTTTAATAGAGATCTTACTCTAGTAATGCTATTTCTATGTTCCTCAATCCCTTAGTAATAGTAAAATATTAATGTTACACAGAAATATAATTACTAGAATGGGCATCCCTATTCAAGTCAATGATGCGTTTACCAGTCAAAATGCCATAGCCAGAGTTTCCAAGCCTGTTCTAGTTACTTCTATGGGTGTAGCTCTCTTGACTCTACATATTTGGTTTCAAAACAATGCCAATCGGAGGCCAACATAGTCCATAATATAATAATATAATGATCATAATAATGTATTATTATTTATTAAATTGGAAATGTTATATATATATATAATTTTTTATAATTTGATTTATTTTTGGGTAAAACCATTTGTACAGTTGAAAACAATTAAAAAGCACAAAGAAACCCGGAGGAAAACACAATCACTTCCAATGTGGTCCTCGGTGTAAGACAAGGTTCTAACAATTAATATAGTGAACAAAATAATCATTACTTATGTTACCATTATTTATTTACACCAACAAATCTTTCAATGGACAGAAGCATAATATCTCTCTTTAATTGTCTAACGCAGGTAGCTCCACTCACCATGATCAGATGTTGGATGTTGATCTGATCACTCTTTTGTTGCTGAGAAGGAAATGCAAACTTGTAGCGTATTCAATGTTTTAAAAGGCTTCTAAAGTTTGTAATTTCAGCTTTAAAATGTTGGACTTGATTTGCCCTCATGAAAAATATATCAAACCCTACAAAAAATGTGCATGAAATATAATACAGAATATAATTTACATTTCCTGCTGCAGGATTATGTTCCTGCTGTAGCAAACTGTCTCAAATTAAGATCCTACACCTGCAGTGCAACCATATAGTTATGAGTACTAAAGAGAACGGGCCATATGTACGGGTGAGGGTGCCATTAAGCTCTTTGGTGCCATACATAAACCCACATTACACACTAATTTGATGGGCTTCTCACGACTAAAATAACAGAGGCTGTGTCCCAAAAATAAAAACGTTCCCTTCAGAGTGCACTAATTTTGACCACGGACCATAGGATTCTGGTCAGAAGTAGTGCACTATATAGGGAATAGGGTGCCATTTGGGACACACTGACTTCATCGTATTGTATTTGCCTCTAACCTATGGAAAGAAGGTTCCAGGTGGTCCCACACATAACACTTTAGATGTTTCATTTACAGACTACTCATCAGCATTCAAAACTGTATGGTACAAACAGCTGGAGCAATGAAATATATATTATTGCCAGTAATAAAATGTGCAAATGCCAGTTTAAGTGATATTTTGTATAGCCTCGTTAATTTAAAAAGGTCAATGGAAAATAATTTATTAGAGGAAACATGGGAGGACAGTTATATTAGTTGCTAAGGTGACAGAGGTAACTGTTTCTGTCTTTGTCAGGGGTTCAACTGAAAACACAGTATGTGTCCCAAATGGCAACCTATTCCAACAAATCAAATTTTATTGGCCACATACACATGGTTAGCAGATGTTAATGCGAGTGTAGCGAAATGCTTGTGATTCTAGTTCCGACAGTGCAGTAATATCTAACAATTCCCCAACAACTACCTGTCACGGCTGGCTGAAGTACTTGACCAAGGTGCAGCATGGTAAGTGTACATTTGAACTTTATTTAAAAATGACGCCGACAAAACGAAGAACAAAAAAACAACGTGAAGCTTTGGGCTATGTGCCCTGAACAACTACAACGTTAACGTCCCACAAAACAGGTGGGGGAAAAGGGGACCTAAGTATGGTTCTCAATCAGAGACAACGATAGACAGCTGTCCCTGATTGAGAAAAAAGGACATAGAATGCCGACCCTAGTCACACCCTGGCCTAACCAAAATAGAGAATAAAAAGCCTCTCTATGGCCAGGGTGTGACACTACCTAATACATACAAATCAAAAAGGGGGAATGAGAATATGTACATATAAATATATGGATGAGAGATGTCCAAGCGACATAGGCAAGGTGCAATAAATGGTATAAAATAAAGTGTATACATATGATATGAGTGATGTAAGCTATGCAGGCATTATTTAAAGTGGCATTGTTTAGAGTGACTAGAGATCAATTTATTAAAGTGGCCAGTGATTGGGTCTCAATGTAGGCAGCAGCCTCTCTGAGTTAATGATTACTGTTTAGCAGTCTGATGGCCTTGAGATAGAATGGCCTTGAGATCGGTCCTAGCTTTGATGCACCTGTACTGACCTCGCCTTATGGATGGTAATGGTATGAACATGCAGTGGTTCGGGTGGTTGTTGTCCTTAATGATATTTTTGGCCTTCCTGTGACATCGGGTGCGGTAGGTGTCATGGAGGGCAGGTAGTTTGCCACCGGTGATGCGTTCTGCAGACCACACCACCCTCTGGAGAGCCTTGCAGTTGCCGTACCAGACTGTGATACAGCTCGACAGGATGCTCTCAATTATGCATCTGTAAAAGTTTGTCAGGGTTTTGGGTGACATGACAGAATTCTTCAACCTCCCAACATCCTGAGGTGCTGTTGCGCCATTTTTACCACACTGTCTGTGGTGGTGGACCATTTGTCTGTGATGTGTACGCCGAGGAACTTAAAACTTCCCACCTTCTCCACTGCTGTCCCTTCGTTGTGGATAGGGGGGTGCTCCCTCTGCTGTTTCCTGAAGTCTACTATCATCTCCTTTATTTTGTTGATGTTGAGTGAGAGGTTGTTTTCCTGACATCACACTCTGAGTGCCCTCACCTCCTCCTTGTAGGCTGTCTCATCATTGTTGGTAATCAAGCCCACTACGGTTGTGTCATCTGCAAACTTGATGATTGTGTTGGAGGAGTGCATGGCCACGCAGTCGTGGGTGAACAGGGATTACAGGAGGGGGCTGAGCACACACCCTTGTTGGGCCCTTGAGTTGAGGGTCAGTGAAGTGAAGATGTTGTGTCCTACCTTCACCACCTGGGGGCGGCCTGTCAGAAAGTCCAGGACCCAATTGCACAGGGCGTGGTTGAGACCCAGGGCCTCCAGCTTGATGATGAGCTTGGAGGGTAATATGGTGTTAAATGCTGAGCTGTAGTCAATGAACAGCATTCTTACATAGCTATTCCTCTTGTCCAAATGGGATAGGGCAGTGTGCAGTGTGATGGCAATTGCATCATCTGTGGACCGGTTGGGGCGGTATGTAAACTGAAGTGGGTCTAGGGTGGCCGGTAAGGTGGAGGTGATAAGATCCTTGACTGGTTTCTCAAAGTTCTTCATGATGACAGAAGTGAGTGCTACGGGGCAGTAGTAATTTAGTTCAGTTATCTTTGCCTTCTTGGGGCCAGTAACAATGGTGTCTCTGTACCAGCATTTTGCTTGTTTGATTGCCTTGCGGAGGGAGTAACTACACTGTTTATATTCAGCCATATTCCCAGACCTCTTCCCATGGTTAAATACGATGTTTCACACTTTCAGTTTTGTGCGAATGCTGCCATACATCCACAGTTTCTGGTTAGGGTAGGTTTTAATAGTCACAGTGGGTACAACATCTCCAATGCACTTTTTTATCAACTCACTCACCGAGTCAGGGTATAGATCGATGTTGTTCTCTGAGGCTGACCGGAACATATCCCAGTCCGTGTGATCAAAACATTCTTGAAGCGTGGATTCTGATTGGTAAGACCAGCATTGAATGGTTCTAGTCACTGGTACTGTACATCCTGTTTCAGTTTCTACCTATAAGACGTTAGGAGCAAGATGGCATCATGGTCGGATTTGCCGAAGGGAGGGCGGGGGAGGGCTTTCTATCCATCGCGGAAGTTAGAGTAGCAGTGGTCCAGTGTATTAACCCGTGCGTAGTGCAATCAATATGCTGATAGAATTTAGGTAGCCTTGCTCTCAAATTTGCTTTGTTAAAATCCCCAGCTACAATAAATGCAGCCTCAGCATATATGGTTTCCAGTTTACATAGAGTCCAGTGAAGTTTCTTGAGGGCCGTCTTGGTGTCTGCTTGAGGGGGAATGTACACAGCTGTAACGATAACTGACGAGAATTCTCTTGGGAGGTAATATGGCCGACATTTGGTTGTAAGGAATTCTAGGTTGGGTGAGCAGAAGAACTTGAGTTCCTGTATGACACCATGAGTCGTTAATTATGAAGTTAACACCTCTGCCTTTCCTCTTCCCAGAGAGGTGTTTATCTCTGTCGGCGCGATGCATGGAGAAGCCCGGTGGCTGAACCGATTCCGACAACATATTCCTAGAGAGCCATGTTTCCGTGAAACAGAGAATGTTACAATCTCTGATGCCTCTCTGGAAGGCAACCCTTGCTCGAATTTTGTCTATCTTGTTGTCAAGAGACTTGAAATTGGCGAATAGTATATTGGGAGCGGTTGGCGATGTGTCTACAGAGCCTGACCAGGAGGAATCTTTACATTTTCATTTGCTGTTTTATGATTTTGTTATACTCTTGTGAATTTTATGGTTTTTAGTAGATTACTTGTAAGTTTTTCATGTTGTCTGTCTGTAATTGTGTAATGACTTGCTGCTGCCTATCTTGGCCAGGACGCTCTTGAAAAAGAGATTTCAAATCTTAATGAGCCCTTCCTGATTAAATAAAGGTTAAATAAATAAAATATATATATGTGTGTGTGGGTACATGTGCATGCACTTCAGTAAATGTTTATGCTTTTATGGTGGCGTGGCCTGGCCAGTTGGGTCCCACAACTCAAATCAAACTTTAAGGTTGAGATCAAGGGGAAAGGACAGTGGATTCCTAACTGCAGGGCTATGGCAGGAGGATATAATGCCACTATACTTGTAAAAGTCAACCACTTAGGGTGGACAAATGTCTCTCTCGGGTCCACTTTGACAGCAATTGTTAAGACTAGTGTACAGCAGTGGAGAACTGAGAAGAAGTTGGATAGATTGCATTAGGTCATTTTTGTATGATCCTCTTCCAATGACCCATATACATGTATAGGAGCAGAACAGCATACAGGAGGAAGGTGCTTGTTGCCGGTTAGAGGGAAAAACCTCTTGGATACAATGTGGCAGCTCTCATTCTTGATCAACGGTTCCATGCTACAGTGGTGTGTCAAGATGTCGGCAGCAGCTCTAAACCAAGAACAATCTGTGTGAGCAAACGCACCATAACATTTCAGGGGAAGATTACAATTATAATCTGCACAGCAATTTATAATGTTACTCCCATCTATTCAAAATGGTAAATCACAGCACGTCTCTTAGAGAGGAAAACGCTGCCCTAAGTAATCAATCAAACTTATGCTGCCTGTACATGTTCTGTTAGATCATAAGTCGACCACTAGAACATGTTCTGTTAGATCATAAGTCGACCACTAGAACATGTTCTGTTAGATCATAAGTCGACCACTAGAACATGTTCTGTTAGATCATAAGTCGACCACTAGAACATGTTCTGTTAGATCATAAGTCGACCACTAGAACATGTTCTGTTAGATAAGGAGTCGACCATTAGTACATGTTCTGTTAGATAAGGAGTCGACCATTAGTACATGTTCTGTTAGATCATAAGTCGACCACTAGAACATGTTCTGTTAGATCATAAGTCGACCACTAGAACATGTTCTGTTAGATCATAAGTCGACCACTAGAACATGTTCTGTTAGATCATAAGTCGACCATTAGTACATGTTCTGTTAGATCATAAGTCGACCACTAGAACATGTTCTGTTAGATAAGGAGACGACCACTAGTACATGTTCTGTTAGATCATAAGTCGACCACTAGAACATGTTCTGTTAGATCATAAGTCGACCACTAGAACATGTTCTGTTAGATCATAAGTCGACCACTAGAACATGTTCTGTTAGATCATAAGTCGACCATTAGTACATGTTCTGTTAGATCATAAGTCGACCACTAGAACATGTTCTGTTAGATAAGGAGACGACCACTAGTACATGTTCTGTTAGATCATAAGTCGACCACTAGAACATGTTCTGTTAGATCATAAGTCGACCACTAGAACATGTTCTGTTAGATCATAAGTCGACCACTAGAACATGTTTTGTTAGATCATAAGTCGACCATTAGTACATGTTCTGTTAGATCATAAGTCGACCACTAGAACATGTTCTGTTAGATAAGGAGACGACCACTAGAACATGTTCTGTTAGATCATAAGTCGACCACTAGAACATGTTCTGTTAGATCATAAGTCGACCACTAGAACATGTTCTGTTAGATCATAAGTCGACCACTAGTACATGTTTTGTTAGATCATAAGACGACCACTAGTACATGTTCTGTTAGATCATAAGTCGACCACTAGAACATGTTCTGTTAGATCATAAGTCGACCACTAGTACATGTTTTGTTAGATCATAAGTCGACCACTAGAACATGTTCTGTTAGATCATAAGTCGACCACTAGAACATGTTCTGTTAGATCATAAGTCGACCATTAGAACATGTTCTGTTAGATCATAAGTCGACCACTAGAACATGTTCTGTTAGATCATAAGTCGACCACTAGAACATGTTCTGTTAGATCATAAGTCGACCACTAGAACATGTTCTGTTAGATCATAAGTCGACCACTAGTACATGTTCTGTTAGATCATAAGTCGACCACTAGAACATGTTCTGTTAGATCATAAGTCGACCACTAGAACATGTTCTGTTAGATCATAAGTCGACCACTAGAACATGTTCTGTTAGATCATAAGTCGACCACTAGAACATGTTCTGTTAGATCATAAGTCGACCATTAGAACATGTTCTGTTAGATAAGGAGACGACCACTAGTACATGTTCTGTTAGATCATAAGACAACCACTAGTACATGTTCTGTTAGATCATAAGTCGACCATTAGTACATGTTTTGTTAGATCATAAGTCGACCACTAGAACATGTTCTGTTAGATAAGGAGACGGCCACTAGTACATGTTCTGTTAGATCATAAGACAACCACTAGTACATGTTCTGTTAGATCATAAGTCGACCATTAGTACATGTTTTGTTAGATCATAAGTCGACCACTAGAACATGTTCTGTTAGATCATAAGTTGACCATTAGTACATGTTCTGTTAGATCATAAGTCGACCATTAGTACATGTTCTGTTAGATCATAAGTCGACCACTAGTACATGTTTTGTTAGATCATATGTCGACCATTAGCACATGTTCGGTTAGATAAGGAGACGACCACTAGTACATGTTCTGTTAGATCATAAGTCGACCATTAGTACATGTTCGGTTAGATAAGGAGACGACCACTAGAACATGTTCTGTTAGATCATAAGTCGACCACTAGAACATGTTCTGTTAGATAAGGAGACGACCATTAGTACATGTTCTGTTAGATCATAAGTCGACCACTAGTACATGTTCTGTTAGATAAGGAGACGACCATTAGTACATGTTCTGTTAGATAAGGAGACGACTACTAGTACATGTTCTGTTAGATCATAAGTCGACCACTAGTACATGTTCTGTTAGATAAGGAGACGACCATTAGTACATGTTCTGTTAGATAAGGAGACGACCACTAGTACATGTTCTGTTAGATAAGGAGATGACTACTAGTACATGTTCTGTTAGATCATAAGTCGACCACTAGTAGATGTTCGGTTAGATAAGGAGACGACCACTAGTACATGTTCTGTTAGATAAGGAGACGACCACTAGTACATGTTCTGTTAGATCATAAGACAACCACTAGTACATGTTCTGTTAGATAAGGAGACGACCACTAGTACATGTTCTGTTAGATAAGGAGACGACCACTAGTACATGTTCTGTTAGATCATAAGACAACCACTAGTACATGTTCTGTTAGATAAGGAGACGACCACTAGAACATGTTCTGTTAGATCATAAGTCGACCACTAGAACATGTTCTGTTAGATCATAAGACGAGCACTAGTACATGTTCTGTTAGATCATAAGACGAGCACTAGAACATGTTCTGTTAGATAAGGAGACGACCACTAGTACATGTTCTGTTAGATAAGGAGACGACCACTAGTACATGTTCTGTTAGATCATAAGACGACCACTAGTACATGTTCTGTTAGATCATAAGACGAGCACTAGTACATGTTCTGTTAGATAAGGAGACGACCACTAGTACATGTTCTGTTAGATCATAAGTCGACCACTAGAACATGTTCTGTTAGATCATAAGACGAGCACTAGAACATGTTCTGTTAGATAAGGAGACGACCACTAGTACATGTACATACCAGCGGCCTCTCAGGTCCCTCAGGTTAACATGCAGGCAGCAGCACCACTGGAGCACTTGGTTTATCACCTGACTAACTAATTACATTCCTGCTCGTAATCAGATGACAAATTCAGCCCTATGCTCAGCTGTCAGGGTGAGTGATGGCTCTATGATGACTCATTACCACACCACCTACCTACAGACTAACACACACACACACACACACACACACACACACACACACACACACACACACACACACACACACACACACACACACACACACACACACAGGCAGTCAGGCTATCATGTGGTAGGAAGACATGGAAGACCACAATGGTGTGAAGGAGAAGAAATACACCATTCCTACATGTCTAAGACTGTTTAAATAGTTAATGTATTTTACAGTTGTTTTATCTTCTCTGCCTTAAAATGAGATGAGTCTTTAAATTCTTAGGCAGATATTGTTAACATTTATCACTGTTCAGTTTCGTGCCGAAATAGTTTCAATTATCACTCCAGTCAATAGAATGATAATCGCAGTGCTTCGTTTGTAAATTGGGAGATGGCTGAACAAAAATTGAGCCTGAGAGTACCGGAAGGTATTAAAAAGAAATCACCTTTATAATAAAGTACTCTATTGCATGCATTACTATCGCTTTTGCATACTGGCATAGAGCAGAAGAGGAACTTGCAGAAGTGGCACACATGGGTGGGGGGGTGGCGTAGGGTCAAGGGAACATGTGGCCTTTTATAAACATATTTCAAATTAGATATGGATCCTCTGTGGCTAAATTATAGGCCTACTCCTGCTGCAGTATTTGGAATGATTTAATTTCTATCTGAACAGACAGCAGCAATTCTATAGCTTTGTCAAATGTATTTCAATTTATCAGGGGTGCTGCGGCACCTCCAGCACCCTTCCTGCAGCTATGATTCTATAAGGAATTAAATGATGAAGGGCAATGCTGGAGAGATGAGAATTACAGGCTCATGTCTGTCAGAGCAGAGAGAGGGAGAGAGATCATAGAAAGTGAATCTAGTCTGGTTCTGTGAGAGAGAGGCCTACAGGCACACTTCTCTGTCTCATCACAGCAATGGCCACGAGTTGGTCTACATAGGCTACAATATTGCGCAAACCATAGGCTAAACCCTATGGTTTGAAAGGCTGGTAATGGCTCGCATTAACACCATTATCCCAGAAACCCTAGACCCACTCCAATTTGCATACCGCCCAAAGAGATCCACAGATGATGCAATCTCTATTACACTCCACACTGCCCTTTCCCACCTGGACAAAAGGAACACCTACGTGAGAATGCTGTTCATTGATTACAGCTCAGCATTCAACACCATAGTGCCCTCAAAGCTCATCACTAAGCTAAGGATCTTGGGACTAAACACCTCCCTCTGCAACTGGATCCTGGACTTCCTGACAGGCTGCCCCCAGGTGGTGATGGTAGGTAGCAACACATCCACCGTGCTGATCCTCAACACTGGAGCCCCTCAGGGGTGCATGCTCAGTCCCCTCCTGTACTCCCTGTTCACCCAGGGAGTCCAGGATCCAGTCGTGGCCAGGCACGACTCCAACACCACCATGCAGACGACACAACAGTGTCACCGATAATGGCGAGACAGCCTATAGGGAGGAGGTCAGACACCTGGCCGGGTGGTGTCAGGACAACAACATCTCCCTCAACATAATCAAGACAATGAGATGATTGTGGACTACAGGAAAAGGAGGACCGAGCACGCACCAATTCTCATTGACGGGGCTGTAGTGGAGCAGGTTGAGAGCTCCGTGGTGTCCACATCACCAACAAACTAGAATGGTCCAAACACACCAAAAACAGTCGTGAAGAGGGCACGACAAAGCATATTCCCCAGCAGGAAACGATTTGGCATGGGTCCTCAGATCCTCAAAAGGTTCTACAGCTGCAACATCGAGAGCATCCTGGTTGCATCACTGCCTGGTACGCCAACTTCTCGGCCTCCGACCGCAAGGCACTACAGAGGGTAGTGCGTACGGCCCAGTTCATCACTGGGGCCAAGCTGCCTGCCATCCAGGACCTCTACATCAGGTGGTGTCAGAGGAAGGCCCTACAAATTGTCAAAGACCCCAGCCACCCCAGTTATAGACTGTTCTCTCTACTACCGCATGGCAAGCGGTACCGGAGTGCCAAGACTAGTACCAAAAGGCTTCTCAACAGTTTTTACCCCCAAGCCATAAGACTCCTGAACAAGTAATCAAATGGCTACCCAGACTATCTGCATTGTCCTGCCCCCCAACCCCTCTTTTACACTGCTGCTACTCTCTGTTTATCATGTATGCATAGTCACTTTAACCATACATACATGTATATACCTCAATTATCCCAACTAACCGGTGCCTGTATATAGCCTCGTTACTGTTATTTTTAACTGTTATTTTTTCTTTACTTAAACCCTGCCCAAAACAAATAAATTCTTAGATATGTTTAATTTATTTAACTATGGAAGTCAGTTAAGAACAAATTCTTATTTTCAATGACAGCCTAGGAACAGTGGGTTAACTGCCTTGTTTAGGGGCAGAACAACAGATTTTTAGCATGTCAGTTCGGGGATTTGATCTTGCAACCTTTCAGTTACAAGTCCAATGCTCTAACCATTTGGCTACCTGCCACCCTGATATCAGGCACATTTTCACATGTCATGTTTTAGGGGGCAGGAGAATTACAGAGGAGTCAACTTCAATTAACTCTGATTGCTTTCATACCATGAGAGGTACCGTATCCTGGCAAATGGGTTCCGGAATGAAACTGAGAGGTGCACTGGATAATAAAAGGTCTGATTGAACCAGTTGAGGTCTCTCTCTCTCGCGCTCTCTCTCCTACCCCCTCTCTATCTATCTCTCTCCTCCCCTCTCTCTTACCTCTCTCTCTCCTATCCCCCCTCTCCCTCTATCCCTCTACCTCTCCAGGCAAAGTCATAGGAATGTCCTAGGAGTGTTAATTAAATCTCAGCTCAGAGCTTCAGTCCTCTGCACCTGATCAACACTGAGATCAACCTCAGAGATCCATGAAGAGGTTAGGGTCAAAGGTCAGGGCATCCATCCTCCTGGGCAGCTTCGTTCTGAACTTTAATCCATGTGTCTTCACAACAAGGCATGGCTCTCTGGTTGAAAAGGTAATTTGCTCCCCAGCATAGAATACTGCTCTCACCTCCGAAGAAACATAATTGCGGTGCTAGTTACCCTAGTAGGCCTTTATGAGGGTACCTTTTAATAGTGTTGTAGAATGAGATATTTGCCACCAAATTGTCAAAGAAGAGACTATGGTAAGATTAATGTCAGTGGTGGAAAAAGTACCCAATTGTCATTCTTGAGTAAAAGTAAAGTACCTTTAATAGAAAATTACTCAAGTAAAAGTCACCCAGTAAAATACTACTTGAGTGATGTCAAAGTATTTGGTTTTAAATACACTTAAGAATGAAAAGTAAATGTATACGCTCAAATATACTAAAGCATCAAAAGTAAGTATAAATAATTTCTAATTCCTTATTTAAAGAGCATCCCTGGTCATCCCCACTGCGTCTGATCTGAAGGACTCACTAAACACACATGCATCGTTTGTAAATAATGTGTTGGAGTGTGCCCATGGCTCGGCTTAAAATATATATTTTTAACAGTTGTGCCGTCTGGTTTGCTTAAAATAAGTGTGTGAATGGGACAATTGTCTGTCCTGCTAAGCATTCAAAATGTACTTTTGGGAGTCAGGGAAAATGGATGGAGCAAAAAGTATGATATTTTCTTTTGGAATGTAGTGAAGTAAAAGTTACCCCCAAAAACTACTTAAGTGGTATTTTTACTTAAGGACTTTACACAACTGATTAATGCACAGACTAAACAAGGAATATTGGGGTTATCTCACTTGGCTTGTATGATAAACACACTGGTTGTATGATAAACACACTGGTTGTATGATAAACACACTGGTTGTATGATAAACACACTGGTTGTATGATAAACACACTGGTTGTATGATAAACACACTGGTTGCTCTTTAATTGCCCTGGGCTATAGTATGACTTAACCCTCCCTCTGTCAAATAATACCACCACGTCCTCATTAGGAGGTGATTTTATGGTGTGTAAATATAATACACCACTACGTCCTTATTAGGAGGTGATTTTACACTGTGTTAATATAATACACCACTACACCATTATTAGTTGATTTTACACTGTGTAAATATAATACACCACTAAGTCGTCATTAGATGATTTTTACACTGTGTAAATATAATACACCACTACGTCGTCATTAGGTGATTTTTACACCGTGTAAATATAATACACCACTACGTCGTCATTAGGTGATTTTACACTGTGTAAATATACTACACCACCACGTCCTCTTTATGAGTTGAATTTACAGTGTCTGAAATTGTTTGGCCGGGGTACACAGGGAAACGTTCATTAACATCCACTGTCTGTGTGTGTGTGTGTGTGTGTGTGTGTGTGTGTGTGTGTGTGTGTCTGTCTGTCTGTGTGTGTGTGTGTGTGTGTGTGTGTGTGTGTGTGTGTGTGTGTGTGTGGGTGTGTGTCTGTCTGTCTGTCTGTCTGTCTGTGTGTGTGTGTGTGTGTGTGTGTGTGTGTGTGTGTGTGTGTGTGTGTGTGTGTGTGTGTGTGTGTGTGTGTGCGTGTGTGCGTGTGTGTGTGTGTGTGTGTGTGTGTGTGTGTGTGTGTGTGTGTGTGTGTGTGTGTGTGGGTGTGCAAGTTTATGTATGCACATGCATGTGTGTGCTCATGCATTCGTGGGTGCGTGTGTGAGAGCTGTAACTGTGGTTGCCTCACACCAGCATATTCTCCACAGGTGAATCCAATCCAGTCACCTCAGCAGGCAGGCCCAGACAAAACATGCACTTATGGAAACAGCAATCGACCTCTCTGTCTGTGTTTCCAGGGAGGCTTGTGAGAGCGTGTTAGAGCTGTCTACATCGACCTACATGACTGGCCTGGTGTAAGTGTGTGTGCGTGTTGTGTGTGTGTGTGTGTGTGTTGTGTGTGTGTGTGTGTTGTGTGTGTGTGTGTTAGAAGCCGGCTGGGGCATGTGAGATTTGTTTTTTCTGCTGAGGGTTTTACCCCTCTTAAAATATCAACAACATGGCTCGCAGCAATACATGAAACTGGGTGTGGAGAGGAGGGAAGGAGGGAAAGCCCTGAAGAATGGGTCGCGCCGCTGGGGAGGATGTGGGAGAGAGCGAGAGAGCGTGAGGGCAGAGAGAGGGAGAGAAACAGATAAATATAGAAATATAGAAAGAGAGACACAGAGGGCAGAGATACTGTATATCCCTTTCATACCAAGACGTTTTTCAGCCAAATTTACCACACTGCCTTTTGTATCAAAGCGGAAATGTTGACTTCCACCTAATGACATAGTAATCATTTCGTGAACTTCTGCCTGCGGCTTACTATGGAACATAACCGTAATGCTGAAGTGGCATTGGCAAGCAGTATTTCAGTTTTAAGTTTGCGAAGCATGTCACTTCGCCAATCTCTTCACATAGCCCACCACTTACACATGCACTGTTTTCTTAACCACAACTGGATGGATCCATAAAGAAATATTGAGGGAATAAATATCACTGAATGACAAAAGTATTGGAATAAAGTAGGCTAATGCAAATAAAGGCATGTTTTACTGAAACTCCCAAAGTCATCCAATCGTCGTAATACATTTGAAGCAATAGCCTTTCCCATCTGGTCAACTGGATGATAACTTCAGCACTATTTTGATTGGGACAGCGGCATTGAGCTGCTTTGAGACAAGCATGGGTGTAAGGTTCTGTATTTATTTTCTTAGTCAACCTTGTGTTCTGTTTCGTTGTGTTCTTGAATGTAGCCCTGTCTTTCATTTTTGTTCATTGATTTCACCTGTGTTAGTTACTCACCTGGTCTCATCATCTCCTTATTTAGTTCAGTTCATTCTGTTCGTGCCTTTGTGAGGTATGGTTCATTTTGACTCTACTAAGCATCGTTTGTGAGAACGAGCCTTCAGTCCTAGTTTTGATTCACCTGTCTGTTTGCCTACCTGTGTATGACCATTGCCTGCCTGTGACCACGATTCCTGCCTTCTGCGAAATAAACACCTGCTGCACTCTGCATGTGAATCTACATCTTTTTCTCCCCGAGTATTCATTACAATGGGGACTGGTCTTAATCAATCAATGTCAGATTTTTGTATTCATGTTAAGTTGAGGTTAGTGCTGCTCATGATCATCTTGTCCAGTTGGCAAATTTATTACAACATTTTGTCATGTTATTTAGTTTAACAAGTGGATTATTTTGCTCTTCACTCGCAGTCACTAAGCAGCCTAGGACTACTCCCTACCAAAAGCATGTGACGTCACTGACTTGTCTCAATGTGATTTTTGTTTCACTGAATCTCCGCCTGTACACAGTAGGTTAAAACCTCTTAAGGATTACCCCCTTCTTTTTCAATTTACGCATAAAATGACAAATCTAACTGCTTGTAGCTCAGGCCCTGAAGCAACGATAACGATATTCTTGGTACCATTTGAAAGGAAACACTTTGAAGTTTGTGGAAATGTGAAAGGAATGTATTATAATATAACACAATAGATCTGGTAAAAGTTAATACAAAGAAAAAAACAACCGTTATTTTGTATTTGTTTTGTACCATCTTTGAAATGCAAGAGGCCATAATGTATTATTCCAGCCAAGGTGCAATTTAGATTTTATCCGCTAGATGGCAGCAGTGTATATGCCTAGTTTTAGGCTGATCCAATGAACCATTGCATTTCTGTTCAAAATGTTGTATCAAGACTGCCCAAATGTGCCTAATTTGTTTGGTAATAACTCTTCATGTTCAAAGTTATGCACTCTCCTCAAACAATAGCATGGTATTCTTTCACTGTAATAGCTACTGTAAATTGGACAGTGCAGTTAGATTAACAAGAATTGTGGTATCTGATATTGGCAGAAAGCTTATGTCCTGGGAAATGTTCTTGTTACTTACAACCTCATGCTAATTGCACTAGTCTACGTTAGCTCAACTGTCCCATGGAATGGACACCGATCCCGAAGAACTTTTAATTGGTTTCTGGCTGGGCAAATAAGTGGAGGTGGTATAGCTCATGTATTATTTTGCTCATCTATCACTGATTTAGCACGCAATAATGTAGCCCAAATCAAGTGTTGGCCTCTTATTTTGCCTATATTTTGAACTATATTTTAATCACATTCATGCAACTCCAAAGGCCCGTGGAGGTTGTGGAATATGAACACGAGACTCACGTGCTTTTTAAAATAGGTTTGCTCTTATTTTCTATGATAAAGATACTGTCAATATAAAACCCTACGCCTGCTCCCTAACAAAGTGGCTTGAGGGGAGTGAAGAGATTAAACATGGATCTTGGGCACTTCAAAACCTAGGGAACACTAAAATAACACATCCTAGATCTGAATGAATGAAATATTCTTATTAAATACTTTTTTCTTTACATAGTTGAATGTGCTGACAACAAAATCACACAAAAATGATCAATGGAAATCAAATGTATCAACCCATGGAGGTCTGGATTTGGAGTCACACTCAAAATTAAACACTACAGGCTGATCCAACTTTGATGTAATGTCCTTAAAACAAGTCAAAATGAGGCTCAGTAGTGTGTGTGGCCTCCACGTGCCTGTATGACCTCACTACAATGCCTGGCCATGCTCCTGATGAGGTGGCGGATGGTCTCCTGAGGGATCTCCTCCCAGACCTGGACTAAAGCATCCGCCAACTCCTGGAGAGTCTGTGGTGCAACGTGGCGTTGGTGGATGGAGCGAGACATGATGTCCCAGATGTGCTCAATTGGATTCAGGTCTGGGGAACAGGCGGGCCAGTCCATAGCATCAATGCCTTACTCTTGCAGGAACTGCTGACACACTCCAGCCACATGAGGTCTAGCATTGTCTTGCATTAGGAGGAACCCAGGGCCAACCGCACCAGCACATGGTCTCACAAGGGGTCTGAGGATCTCATCTCGGTACCTAATGGCAGTCAGGCTACCTCTGGCGAGCACATGGAGGGCTGTGCGGCCCCCCAAAGAAATGCCACCCCACACCCTGACTGACCCACCGCCAAACCGGTCATGCTGGAGGATGTTGCAGGCAGCAGAACGTTCTCCATGGCGTCTCCAGACTCTGTCACATCTGTCACATGTGCTCAGTGTGAACCTGCTTTCATCTGTGAAGAGCACAGGGCGCCAGTGGCAAATTTTCCAATCTTGGTGTTCTCTGGCAAATGCCAAACGTCCTGCACGGTGTTGGGCTGTAAGCACAACCCCCACCTGTGGACGTTGGGCCCTCATACCACCCTCATGGAGTCTGTTTCTGACCGTTTGAACAGACACATGCACATTTGTGGCCTGCTGGAGGTCAAAGGTGGAGGTAGCGGTCCTGCTGCTGGGTTGTTGCCCTTCTACGGCCACCTCCACGTCTCCTGATGTACTGGCCTGTCTCCTGGTAGCGCCTCCATGCTCTGAACACTACGCTGACAGACACAGCAAACCTTCTTTCCACAGCTCGCATTGATGTGCCATCCTGGATGAGCTGCACTACCTGAGCCACTTGTGTGGGTTGTAGACTCCGTCTCATGCTACCACTAGAGTGAAAGCACCGCCAGCATTCAAAAGTGACCAAAACATCAGCCAGGAAGCATAGGAACTGAGAAGTGGTCTGTGGTCACCACCTGCAGAACCACTCCTTTATTGGGGGTGTTTTGTTAATTGCCTATCATTTCCACCTGTTGTCTATTCCATTTGCACAACAGCATGTGAAATGTATTGTCAATCAGTGTTGCTTCCTAAGTGGACAGTTTGATTTCACAGAAGTGTGATTGACCTGGAGTTACATTGTGTTGTTTAAGTGTTCCCTTTATTTTTTTGAGCAGTGTATATATATGACAGCGGTTCAACACGTTCCTGTGACACAAGTTGTGGAAAATGTCTGTATTCCATTATATTCTTACTACAAAATATGTGTCTTGACTGGGACCGGGGTATGTGTGACTTGTCTGTTTTAATGAACTATTGTTTAAATGAATTCGGATTTAACATCATTCAACTGAAAATATGATGGATTTATTTTTGATGGTATATATTCAGTGGATTTATTCAAATAGACACCCACCAAGATCTGCACACCACCACAACCATTCCTCACTGGCATGCCAGCATGTGCACGGGAGGTATAAAAGGCGTATGCAGGCAAGAATGTGCTAAATATGGGCCTGTTTGTAAGGGGGTCATATAAACATGTCCCACTTTTTTTTTACAGGCAACAATACCATAAATCCCATGTGAAAGCAGTAAGAGAGACAAAATAGACAGGCAGAGAGGTGAGACTGAGGGGTCAGAAGAAGAGACAGAGAGAGAGAGTGGGAGAGTGCTGAGAGACTGAGCGAGAGAGAGAGAGTGGTGAGAGAATGAGCGAGACAGAGTGAGTGGAGCGAGACTGAGCGAGACAGAGTGAGTGGAGCGAGAGAGGTGAGAGACTGAGTGAGAGAGAGAGTGGTGAGAGACTGAGTGAGAGAGAGAGAGTGGTGAGAGACTGAGTGAGAGAGAGAGGTGAGAGACTGAGGGGTTAGAAGAAGAGACAGAGAGAGAGGGGAGAAACTGAGTGAGAGAGAGAGAGAGAGAGAGAGAGAGAGGTGAGAGACTGAGTGAGAGAGAGAGAGTGGTGAGAGACTGAGTGAGAGAGAGAGGTGAGAGACTGAGTGAGAGAGAGAGAGGTGAGAGACTGAAAGAGACAGAGAGAGTGGTGAGAGACTGAGTGAGAGAGAGAGGTGAGAGACTGAGTGAGAGAGAGAGAGAGAGAGAGAGAGGTGAGAGACTGAAAGAGACAGAGAGTGGTGAGAGACTGAGTGAGAGAGAGAGGTGAGAGACTGAGTGAGAGAGAGAGAGAGAGAGGTGAGAGACTGAAAGAGACAGAGAGTGGTGAGAGACTGAGTGAGAGAGAGAGGTGAGAGACTGAGGGGTTAGAAGAAAGAGAGCGAGAGAGAGGTGAGAAGAAAAGAAAGAAGATATGGCCTGGCCGTGACTAATACTCTCAGGTAGAGGATGGATTTAGAGATGAGGCTGACAGCTGACTCACTTCCTGTACAAGTTCATTCATCACTCCCTCCCGTCTTTTGATGCAACGTCTCCCTCCGCATGACGAAGTATGGAGCGTTGCTAAGCACAACACAGATGGCTAAATTAACTTTTTGAACTTCCTGCGAATTAGAGAGACAGGGGGGCATACAAGGACAGTTCTTGCAAAGCAAGAGTTTCATTTTAAGTTCAGATTTCCACAGAGGGGAGATTTCGCTGTAAACCATCGGAGGAGGAGTGCCGATTGAGCAGCTCATAATCAGATCATAATAGAGCATACCATTTCTGTGAGACAGGTTTTCTCCCCTCCCAGCATTGTTTCTCCTAAGCTTGTCACCCAAAACCCTGACAAACTTTTACAGATGCACGATCGAGAGCATCCTATCGGGCTGTATCACAGCCTGGTACGGCAACTGCACCACCCTCAACCGCAAGTCTCTCCAGAGGGTAGTGAGGTCTGCAGAACGGATCACCGCAGGCAAACTACCTGCCCTCCATGACACCTACACCACCCGATGTCACAGGAAGGCCAAAAAGATCATCAAGGACAACAACCACCCGAGCCACTGCCTGTTCACAACGCTACCATCCAGAAGGCGAGGTCAGTACAGGTGCATCAAAGCTGGGACAGAGAGACTGAAAAACAGCTTCTATCTCAAGGCCATCAGACTGTTAAACAGCCATCACTAACACAGAGGCCGCTGCCACTTTAATATTGTTTACATAGCTTACATTACTCATCTCATATGTATATACTTTATTTTATACCATTTATTGCACCTTGCCTATGCCGCTCTGCCATCGCTCATCCAGATATTATTTGTACATATTCTCATTCACCCCTTTAGATTTGTGTGTATTAGGTAGTTGTTGGGGAACTAGAAGCACAAGCATTTCGCTACCCTTGCATTAACATCTGCTAACCATGTGTATGTGACCAAAAACATTTGATTTGATTTGATTCAGTGAGGCAGGTTTTCTCCTCCCAGTGTTCTCTTCTCAGTGAGGCAGGTTTTCTCTCCTCCCGGAGTTCTCTTCTCAGTGAGGCAGGTTTTCTCTCCTCCCAGCATTCTCTTCTCAGTGAGGCAGGTTTCCTCTCCTCCCAGCGTTCTCTTCTCAGTGAGGCAGGTTTTCTCTCCTCCCAGTGTTCTCTTCTCAGTGAGGCAGGTTTTCTCTCCTCCCAGTGTTCTCTTCTCAGTGAGGCAGGTTTTCTCTCCTCCCAGTGTTCTCTTCTCAGTGAGGCAGGTTTTCTCTCCTCCCAGTGTTCTCTTCTCAGTGAGGCAGGTTTTCTCTCCTCCCAGCGTTCTCTTCTCAGTGAGGCAGGTTTTCTCTCCTCCCAGTGTTCTCTTCTCAGTGAGGCAGGTTTTCTCTCCTCCCAGCGTTGTCAACTGCTCTTTGTGTGGTGTGGGAGTTGATGTGTGGGGGCACTCCAATCGCTGCTTCCTCCTCACACAGCTTGTGCAACGATACGATTAGAGCAAAGCCTATACCATGACTCCTTTTCTTCACCATATTAAAAAGAATTCAGTGGGAGAAAACAGTCATCAGTAGATACCATGTAATAGTTAAGACATCCTCAGGTTACGAAACAGCCCTAGATCCTAAACAGACTTTTACCTTGATGAACACTTCTTAAACAGAGCATGAACTGTAGCGTTATTCTAACTTTATACAACGAGTGGGTCTAATACTGAATGCTGATTGGCTAAAGCTCTTTCCAGCTGGTGTCTATTCCACAAGTTACCACTGGCCCCATCTATGATGTTAAAATGCCCATTTACTCTGTTCCATCTGACTACACAATTCTCTGTCTCATCAACCCAGCCAAGTAATTTATAAACTTGATCTCCACTATAAAAACCATCTAGACATTCTCACCTTTCTTTATGAATAACATTTAGTTTTCAACAGCCTAGATTTGTATAAACATTTGCAACATTGTTTTAATATTCAAATCTCCTGCTGTCCCATAGTAATAAATGAGTCGGGACGAGACAGACAAGCAGACAGCGTTTCTCAGCCAGTCGAAGTCATGAATCAGCCGGCATCATTTTCATGGATATATGCAGTGGGGAGAACAAGTATTTGATACACTGACGATTTTGCAGGTTTTCCTACTTCCAAAGCATGTAGAGGTCTGTAATTCTTATCATAGGTACTCTTCAACTTTGAGAGACAGAATCTAAAACAAAAATCAAGAAAATCACAGTGTATGATTTTTAAGTAATTAATTTGCATTTATTGCATGACATAAGTATTTGATCACCTACCAACCAGTAAGAATTCCGGCTCTCACAGACCTGTTAGTTTTTCTTTAAGAAGCCCTCCTGTTCTCCACACATTACCTGTATTAACTGCCTCTGTTTGAACTCGTTACCTGTATAAAAGACACCTGTCCATACACTCAATCAAACAGACTCCAACATCTCCACAATGGCCAAGACCAGAGAGCTGTGTAAGGACATCAGGGATAAAATTGTAGACCTGCACAAGGCTGGGATGGGCTACAGAACAATAGGAAATCAGCTTGGTGAGAAGGCACAAATGTTGGTGTAATTATTAGAAAATGGAAGAAGTTCAAGATGACTGTCAATCACCCTCGGTCTGGGGCTCCATGCAAGGGTGATCCAGAGGAGGAATGGAAGAAACTCATGTGGTCTGATTAGACAAAAATATAGCTTTTTGGTCTTAACTCCACTCGCCGTGTTTGGAGGAAGATGAAGGATGAGTACAACCCCAAGAACACCATCCCAACCGTGAAGCATGGAGGTGGAAACATCATTCTTTGGGGATGCTTTTCTGCAACGGGACAGGACGACTGCACTGTATTGAGGGGAGGATGGATGGGGCCATGTATCACGAGATCTTGGCCAACAACCTCCTTCCCTCAGTAAGAGCATTGAAGATGGGTCGTGGCTGGGTCTTCCAGCATGACAACGACCCGAAACACACAGCCAGGGCAACTAAGGAGTGGCTTCGTAAGAAGCATCTCAAGGTCCTGGAGTGGCCTAGCCAGTCTTTGGAGGGAGCTAAAAGTCCGTATTGCCCAGCGACAGCCCCGAAACATGAAGGATCTGGAGAAGGTCTGTATGGAGGAGTGGTCCAAAATCCCTGCTGCAGTGTGTGCAAACCTGGTCAAGAACTACAGGAAAAGTATGATCTCTGTAATTGAAAACAAAGGTTTCTGTACCAAATATTAAGTTCTGCTTTTCTGATGTATCAAATACTTATGTCATGCAATAAAATGCAAATGAATTACTTAAAAATCATACAATGTGATTTTCTGGATTTTTGTTTTTTCTATGTCTCTCACAGTTGAAGTGTACCCATGATAAAAAATGACAGACGTCTACATGCTTTGTAAGTAGGAACCTGCAAAATCGGCAGTGTATCAAGTACTTGTTCTCCCCACTGTACAAAGAAATGTCAATTGAAAAAAGGTCAAATGAAACAAAGTGCACCTAGGTTGCAGTCTTAACAGCTTCAGTTTGAAGTGATTGTGTTAGCTGTGTTGTTGGCTAGCTCTTCTGAACAATAGTATCCTGACGAGTGGGCACATTTTCTATGCCAGGCGAAATCACACCTCATTAGCTCATTGTTATGGATGTACCCAAATAAATGTCACTAGAAAACAGCTTAATCAACTGCAAATACAGCTACTTTGCTGTACTTTGCTGTTATTCTGGCTTCACTTTTTGACATGACTGCAAGTTAGTCGTAGTTGGTTAGCTAGCAAACAAGGGACAAGAACTGGCAATGGAACATTTAGAACGAACGACTAGGTCACGTCTACAGACACAGAACATGTCACGTTCTGACCTTAGTTCTTTTGTTATGTCTTTGTTTAGTATGGTCAGGGCGTGAGTTGGGTGGGTTGTCTATGTTCCTTTTTCTATGATTTGGGATTTCTGTGTTTGGCCTGTCAATCGTTGTCCCTGATTGAGAACCATACTTAGGTAGCTTGGTTTCACTTTTGAGTTGTGAGGGATTGTTTTCCGTGTTAGTGCCACACGGTACAGTTTAGTTTGTTTCATTCTTTCACTTTGTTATTTTGTAGTTTAGTGTTCTTGCATATAAAGTAACGTTATGGACACGTACCACGCTGAAAATTGGTCCGATCTCTCTTACTCCTCGTCAGAAGAAGACGACGAGCGTTACAGAATGAAAGGACTGAACCATTGGTTTGAGGCTCTAGCAACCGAACCGATAGAACGAACGACCAGCTGGCTATTTCATCCTTGTGGAAGGATGAAATAGTGCGAATAAATTAATAAAAATACATTATTTTATGAAAATATCTCAATCATTATTTGAAAATGTTGGTGTCCCGTTGTACAAAAGTGATAATGCCCTCCTTGGGCCTAACAACACAGTGCACATATATCCTCCAAACACCAGCTTCTCGGGCATTATCACTTAAATAGCCCAGCCATATGAATTAAAACACCTAAGGTATGAATAATGATGGTACAGGGGGAATTAATAGGGATCACCAATGGATCCCTACCCAAAGAGTTGCCTCGGCGGCTCCTCTCCCCCAGTCTGTATGACACAGAGACTATGACACAGATTAGCCCCCAGGCAGGACACATGGGAGGGAGAGAAGGGTCTGAACATGTTCCTTCCCCCTGGTGTGCTAATCAGACCCAGGCCCCCCCCCCCCCCCCCCCCCCCCCCCCCCCTCCCCCCGCTGTCTCCCTCCATGTGTCAAGCAGGCTGACACCTCTGTAGGGACCCCGATCCCTGAAAATTGGCCTATTGAATTACAGCTTCCTCACTGGCCCTAAGTCATTCCAAGCCTCTCGCCCTCCGCAGCCGATCTATCAGAGTTAGTCAGTGGGATCGTTCATCTCACCACCGGGTGAAGGAGTCACAACCGTACATCACTCAGCCAGCCGGGTCCTCTGTGAAGCTACAGCAAATTCAGAGAGAGGAGGAAAATACCATGATACGGTGTGGTGGGGATAGACCACTGGTCAATGCTCCTGACCGCTTCCCAAATGTCCCTATTTTCTATGTGGTGCACTACTTTTTGCTCTGATCAGAAGTCTAAAGTTGTACAATATAAACAGGAATAGGGTGCCATTTCGGCCGTCTCTCAGTTGACCAGAGAACACCAGACCTGTGCTCTCTGAGGCTCGGCCCTATCCCCTGCGACTATCCCTCTGGCTCAGGTTAATATGAATCAGCCAATGGTTGACAGGGGTTGGGCAGTAAAATCAATCCCTCTAAGGTCAGGTAGGGTCATCTGAGGATGGGGGGGAGAAACACTCAGACCTAACTAGATTATCACCATCCACCTGGGCAACTCATTCTCTATGTGAAAAATACAGTGTAAGATATAAACTATGTCCAGAATGGAACCCTATTCCCAACATAGTGCACTACTTCTGACCAGAACCCAATGGGCTCTGGTTAAAAGTAATACACTATAAAGGGAATAGGATGCCATTTCAAAGCTCATTCCTAAAGGGCCATGGCGTCATAAATTGCCTGCATGGCTGTACCACGTACCTTGCCGTACATGCTCTCTATTTATAAATGTACCCAGAATGCATCGGTGATTTGTGCAGTGTAAATAAATCAATACTTCCTGCTTTCTGGCCCACTGAGGCTACATAAATAACTAGGAACACTGCCTCCACTTGTTAACGCAGAAAAAGATGGTGACACCTAGAGATCTATAGCTTGGTAGCCTAGATCTGTTTGTGTTGTCTTGCCAGCTCCTATGGACTATGTTCATGACTATAGGCCAGCGGAGGCTGGTGGGAAGAGCTATAGGAGGCCGGCCTCATTGTAATGGCTGGAATGGAATTCATGGAACGTAGTAAAATGTGGGTTCCATAGGTTTGATGTGTTTGATACCTTTCCATTTATTCCATTCAGGCCATTACAATGTGCCCAACCTCCAATGAGCCTTGTTCATCCACTGCTATAGGTAGTTGGCAAGCCTGGTCCCCGATCTGTTCTTGCTGTTTTGCCAACTCCTGGGACCAGGCTAGAAGATCCCAGATCTGTTTGTGTTGTCTTGCCAACTCCTATGCATGGTCATGACCACAGATAGTTGGCAAGCCTGGTCCCAGATGTGTTTTGTGCTGTTGAGCCTCCTCCCAGAACCAGGTTATAGGAGATGGCACAGTGCAGCATAATGCCCAAATGACCCAACTTTTCTCTCCGGCAGTTCAGATTATATGATCATTTCAATATTTTGAGCAGCATTATTGTTATTATTATGCCTATACTTGATTACCCAACAGATGAAGCAGATCAATTGGGTTGTCTCTCAAAGGGCACCCAATTCCCTTTATAGTGCACTACTTTTGACCAGAGCCGTATGGGCCCTTGTGAAAAATAGTGGACTATAGCGGGAATAGAGTGCCATTTGGGACGTAGCCTTGGATTTGAAAAAGCCCCATCAGGTTATGACCTATCAGTGAAACCTGTTGTATAAATGTAGAAGGCAGATGTTCGATGTCGGTTCAATGGTTGCCTTGTCCCTCCATTAGTTCCGTTACAACAGAAGTTTGGATGTCGTCCCAGACAAGAGCTGCCATTATTTCTTACCAAGCTTTGTCCCGCCAATGCTAAAAAACACATTTGGCTGCATCCAAAACGGCACCCTATTCCTTACATAAGTGCTCTATGGGCCCAAAAGTAAAGCACTATGTAGGGAATATAATGCCGTTTGGGACACACTTTTGAATTCTCCACAGCAAATTCACATTAACATCATAATCTATATTGTAGAGTCATAAGGGCAGTGTGGATGGATAGACTTTTCTGAGATTCTGGCTGGCGCCTCTTAGCTCAGTACACACAGACACTTGCATGTGTGTGAGCAGTGCTGCTGCCGTCAGTGTACATCCCAAATAGCACCCTATTCCCCATATAGTGCACTATTTTTGACCAGAGCCATACCGGTCCAGGTCAAAAGCAGTGTACTAAATACAGGAAAACTTGAGCGGTGCTGCTGTAGTCAGAGCTTAGTGTGTCTGGGTGAGTCCGCTAGCTACTCAGCTACTGGATAGATGTGACATCATTTCCTGGAGTGGAGCCAACAGGCTTATTGCTCTGCCTTGCATTGCCTTACCCGAGGGCCAGGACTTTAGCGCAATGAGCTAATCGCATTTTGGGCTCTGCCGTCTTCTTTTCTTGCGCAGGCAGCAGAGGAAGTATGAGGCTCCATCCCAAATGGCACCCTATTTCCTACATAGTACACTACTTTTGACGAGAGCCCTAGAGCTCTGGTCAAAAGTAGTGCACTAAATGTAGAATATGCAGCCCATCCCTGATGGTTGCAGAGGACATGGCAGTATCGCTCTCTGAGAAGACATGAGGTGGGCTCAGGACTGAGTATCTATGCTGCAATTCTCTCATTGTACCTCTACTACTTTGACTCACACGCCTGAGTGTACCAACAGAATGAACATCAGCCTGACATCAGCTTTCATCTTCTAATGCACTGACCCATTCCAACACAGTGTAACAGTGGGTCCCTGGGTGACCATTTAATATAAATCACTCTTGGACCGAAGTGAGAGCCCCTAAGTGTTCATGCCTCATCAAGAGCTGAATTTCTCTACTCAATTTACCCCGTGCCACTGCCAAAATGAAAGCACATTTCTCCTTTACACGCTGACTTTGTAGCTCTCCTTTGTACTTCCCATGCAGTTATAGAAGGCAGAATATATTACCTGCCTACCGCTTATACAGTAGTGATAGAGGAAAAACACATTTTGTTTGTTGACAATCATTATAAGGTCATTGGTTTACTTTGCTGTGATCAAGCCACTTGACAAGATGACTATGTTGTATGGTTTGAAGACATATGAACAAATGACGCAAATGAGGTGGCAAACAAGTCAGGCTTAGTGTACTGCACAGTCATTTGAGAAATGTTGTGACTAAACATAACAAAAATAAGAAGAAACGATATTACCAAACCAAGATAAATGACATAAAACACAATGGGAAAAGACTTGGGAGTACCTTAAGTGATATCATGGTCAGAAAACCCCTCTTCATCTCTATCATTCATTGAAGTTGATGGGCCATTTATAACAAAACATTTGAATATTGGCAATAATTTCCATGACTATTTCACTAGTGAAAAAACTTAGAAGTGAAATGACAACATTGAACAGTGAACCATCATATTTGAAATCAAATTTAAATAATCTCATAGTGAAAGAGAAGGTTTGAATTTGGTCAAGTTAGTGTGGGAGAGGTGGAAAAAATATTGTTATCCATCAATAATGATAAGCCACCAGGTATAAAAGACGTTGATGGGAAACTATTGAGAACATTAGCAGACTGTATTACCACCCCTGTTTGCTATATCTTTAACCAAAGCCCAGAGGAGTGTGTGTATTTGACACAGAAATCAAGTGTACTAGTTATTGAGGCTCTGGTATTGTCCCATCTGGATTACTGTCCGGTAATATGGTCAAATGCAGTAAAGAAAGATCTGGAAAAGCTGCAGCTAGCTCAAAACAGAGCCCTTAACTGCACATGGAGAACTAACATCAACAACATGCATGCCCATCCTTCCTGGTTGAGGGTTGACAGCAGATTAACTGCTTTTCTTCTACTTTTTATGCGAAGTAGAAGTAAAAATTCCAGATTGTCTGCATAATCAAATAACAAGACATGCCACCATGACCATAACTACATATGAGGATACGAAGGTCCGGAACTATAAATAATATTGTGTACCATATACAGCGCATTCAGAAAGTATTCAGACCCCTTGACTTTTTCCAAATTTTGTTACGTTATAGCCTTATTCTAAAATGGATTAAATTGATATATGTTCCCATTAATCTACACACAATACCCCATAATGACAAAGCAAAAACCTATATATTTTTTAACATTTGATAAAATAAATTATATGAAATATCACATTTACATAAGTATTCAGACCCTTTACTTAGTACTTTGTTGAAGCACCTTTGGCAGTGATTAAAGCCTCAAGTCTTCTTGGGTGTGAGCCTACAAGCTTGGCACATCTGTATTTGGGAAGTTTCTCCCATTCTTCTCTGCAGATCCTCTGAAACTTAGTCAGGTTGGATGGGGAGCTTTGCTGCACAGCTATTTTCAGGTCTCACCAGAGATATTCGATCGGGTTCTGGCTGGGACACTCAAGGACATTCAGAAACGTGTCCCGAAGCCTCTCCTGCATTGTCCTGGCTGTGTGCTAAGGGCTGTTGTCCTGTTGGTAAGTGAACCTTCGCCCCAGTCTGAGGTCCTGAGTGCTCTGGAGCAGGTTTTCATCAGGGATCTCTCTGTACTTTGCTCTGTTCATCTTTCCCTCCATCCCGACTAATCTCCCAGTCCCTGCCACTGAAAAACATCCCCACAGCATGATGCTGCCACCACCATGCTTCACCGTATGGATGATGCCAGATTTCCTCCAGACGTGACTCTTGGAATTGTGGCCAAAGAGTTCAATCTTGGTTTCATCAGAACAGAGAATCTTGTTTCTCATTGTCTGAGAGTCCTTTAGGGGCATTTTGCAAACCAAGCAGGCTGTCATGTGCCTTTTACTGAGGAGTAGCTTCTGTGTAGCCACTCTACCATAAAGGCCTGATTGGTAGAGTGCTGCAGAGATGGTTGTCCTTCTGGGAGGTTCTCCTTTCTCCACTGAGGAACTGTGGTGCTTTGTCAGAGTGACTATCGGGTTCTTGGTCATCTCCCGCTCAGTTTGGACAGGCGGGCCAGATTCTAGGAAGAGTCTTGGTGGTTCCAAACTTCTTCCATTTAAGAATGTTAGAGGCCACTGTGTTCTTGGGGACCTTCAATGCTGCAGACATTTTTTGGTACGCTTCCCCAGATCTTGACACAATCCTGTCTCGGAGCTCTAAGGACAATTCCCTCGACCTCATGGCTTGCTTTTTGCTTTGACATGCACTGTCAACTGTGGGACCTTATATAGACAGGTGTGTGCCTTTCCAAATCATGTCCAATCAATTGAATTTACCACAGATGTACTACAATCAAGTTGTCGAAAAATCTCAAGGATGATTAATGGAAGCAGGATGCACCTGAGCTCAATTATGAGTCTCATAGCAAAGGGTCTGAATAATTATTTAAATAAGGTATTTCTGTTTTTCATTTTTAATACATTTGGAAACTTTTCTAAAAACCTGTTTTCACTTTGCCATTTTGGGGTATTGTGTGCAGATTTATGAGGAAAAAAATGTAATACATTATAGAATAAGGCTGTAATGTAACAAAATGTGGAAAAAGGGGTCTGAATATGGTCATACTTTTCGAATGTGGTGTATATAGTACACAATAAAGAAAATCAACTACAGGTCATCATCTAAATACTGCTCCCAGCATTGATCAAAGCTCAGAATGCTTATATTCATCATCTGAGTTCTAATAGCACCTGCCTCTTTGCAAACCAGTGGAATCATGAACAGTGGTTTGTTTGTTATTTTCTCCTGCCTCCTCCTGATGTGCCTTTTTAGCAGCACATTCACCACTCTCTTAAACGGCTAACTCTGCCCTCTCGCGGCCCAGGCAGAGGGCCAAAGACGTGAAACGAACTTCCCCAGCTCGGAGTTGGCTCAATAGAGAAGTAGGCAAAACTAAAGATGCTGTTGACAGTGTGTATGGAAGATGCCGAACAAAAGGCCATTTTAATCTTCCAAACAAACAAAAAAACGACTTTCATAGAATGAGTGCACAACAGGTAAATAGTCTGTCAGTCAGTTGGCCAGCTGCCAGTAGAGACATCTATTACAGTAACGTTGAAGGTCTCTGGCTAATATTACTTAGCCAGCTAGAAGGATGAAGTAAGAAGCTAACGTTAAACGGAACCTACCTCAGCAGGAGCAAAAAATTGTCTACTAAGTTCTCATAATAACTTTGCTTTACACAGAGTAGGCTACTGAGACAGACACTAATGTGGCGCTCAGTGGTGAGGCTGAGGCAGGCTGCAATGCATGCAGGAGTAAGCAGAGGAGACAGAAAGAGAGGTTAGTACAGTGGTTCCCCACATGGGGTCCCCTGAGAAAATCTGTACTAATCTTATCAAACAAGTAAAAAATATAACCACTGTTTCAATATGAACATCTCCACATGGGCTATCTTCCCTATAGGCCTACATTAAAATATAACCACTATGTTTCAATATGAACATCTCCACATGGGCTATCTTCCCTATAGGCCTACATTAAAATATAACCACTGTTTCAATATGAACATCTCCACATGGGCTATCTTCCCTATAGGCCTACATTAAAATATAACCACTATGTTTCAATATGAACATCTCCACATGGGCTATCTTCCCTATAGGCCTACATTAAAATATAACCACTATGTTTCAATATGAACATCTCCACATGGGCTATCTTCCCTAGAGGCCTACATTAAAATATAACCACTATGTTTCAATATGAACATCTCCACATGGGCTATCTTCCCTATAGGCCTACATTAAAATATAACCACTATGTTTCAATATGAACATCTCCACATGGGCTATCTTCCCTATAGGCCTACATTAAAATATAACCACTATGTTTCAATATGAACATCTCCACATGGGCTATCTTCCCTATAGGCCTACATTAAAATATAACCACTGTTTCAATATGAACATCTCCACATGGGCTATCTTCCCTATAGGCCTACATTAAAATATAACCACTATGTTTCAATATGAACATCTCCACATGGGCTATCTTCCCTATAGGCCTACATTAAAATATAACCACTATGTTTCAATATGAACATCTCCACATGGGCTATCTTCCCTATAGGCCTACATTAAAATATAACCACTATGTTTCAATATGAACATCTCCACATGGGCTATCTTCCCTATAGGCCTACATTAAAATATAACCACTATGTTTCAATATGAACATCTCCACATGGGCTATCTTCCCTATAGGCCTACATTAAAATATAACCACTATGTTTCAATATGAACATCTCCACATGGGCTATCTTCCCTATAGGCCTACATTAAAATATAACCACTATGTTTCAATATGAACATCTCCACATGGGCTATCTTCCCTATAGGCCTACATTAAAATATAACCACTATGTTTCAATATGAACATCTCCACATGGGCTATCTTCCCTATAGGCCTACATTAAAATATAACCACTATGTTTCAATATGAACATCTCCACATGGGCTATCTTCCCTATAGGCCTACATTAAAATATAACCACTATGTTTCAATATGAACATCTCCACATGGGCTATCTTCCCTATAGGCCTACATTAAAATATAACCACTATGTTTCAATATGAACATCTCCACATGGGCTATCTTCCCTATAGGCCTACATTAAAATATAACCACTATGTTTCAATATGAACATCTCCACATGGGCTATCTTCCCTATAGGCCTACATTAAAATATAACCACTATGTTTCAATATGAACATCTCCACATGGGCTATCTTCCCTATAGGCCTACATTAAAATATAACCACTATGTTTCAATATGAACATCTCCACATGGGCTATCTTCCCTATAGGCCTACATTAAAATATAACCACTATGTTTCAATATGAACATCTCCACATGGGCTATCTTCCCTATAGGCCTACATTAAAATATAACCACTGTTTCAATATGAACATCTCCACATGGGCTATCTTCCCTATAGGCCTACATTAAAATATAACCACTGTTTCAATATGAACATCTCCACATGGGCTATCTTCCCTATAGGCCTACATTAAAATAGAACCACTATGTTTCAATATGAACATCTCCACATGGGCTATCTTCCCTATAGGCCTACATTAAAATATAACCACTATGTTTCAATATGAACATCTCCACATGGGCTATCTTCCCTATAGGCCTACATTAAAATATAACCACTGTTTCAATATGAACATCTCCACATGGGCTATCTTCCCTATAGGCCTACATTAAAATATAACCACTGTTTCAATATGAACATCTCCACATGGGCTATCTTCCCTATAGGCCTACATTAAAATATAACCACTGTTTCAATATGAACATCTCCACATGGGCTATCTTCCCTATAGGCCTACATTAAAATATAACCACTATGTTTCAATATGAACATCTCCACATGGGCTATCTTCCCTATAGGCCTACATTAAAATATAACCACTATGTTTCAATATGAACATCTCCACATGGGCTATCTTCCCTATAGGCCTACATTAAAATATAACCACTATGTTTCAATATGAACATCTCCACATGGGCTATCTTCCCTAGAGGCCTACATTAAAATATAACCACTATGTTTCAATATGAACATCTCCACATGGGCTATCTTCCCTATAGGCCTACATTAAAATATAACCACTATGTTTCAATATGAACATCTCCACATGGGCTATCTTCCCTATAGGCCTACATTAAAATATAACCACTATGTTTCAATATGAACATCTCCACATGGGCTATCTTCCCTATAGGCCTACATTAAAATATAACCACTATGTTTCAATAGGGGATCCGAATAAACCAACAATAAACCAATAATATGAATCTAAGGTTGCATTTGACTCATGAACATCCTATAGCCCAGCTCACAATCAGAATAGTTCTATGATGGAGGTCTCAGGCAGAGGGGTGAGGCAGAGGGGTGCGGCAGAGGGGTGCGGCAGACGGGGATGAGGGGTGAAGGGTGAGGCAGACGGGGATGTAGAGGGGGAGTTAAACGGGGAGGCAGTGGGGGGAGAAAGAGGGTGCGGCAGAGTGTCAAGCTCTATTTAGCCCAGTGGGTGGTCACATGGTGGGGAGAAAAGAAAACGCTGTTGTGCAGAGCAGGTCTGTGTCCCAAATGGCACAAAATAAGAATTAGTTCTTAACTGACTTGCCTAGTTAAATAAAGGTAAAACAATTATTATTATAATAATAACATGGGGCCCTGGTCAAAAGTGGTGAACTATATAGGGAATAAGGTGCCTTTTGGGATGCAGGGAGAGTGCTGCCCTGTCTATCGTTTCCCGAATGTACAGGAACAGGAAGTGACTCAGCAGCCTCTGATCTCTGTGGTCTGCCTCACCAGGGCTGGCTGGCTGGGGAACAGGGATAATGATGCCAAGCTCACCGTGGGTGTTTACTGGGTAATTGGTGCACTTGCTCTGAGGTTGAGACTCCATGTTCCACACTGTAGAAGCTAGACCAAACAACATTGCTACAAATTAGTGTTTGGTATCAGATCGAGGAGCCACAGTTAAACGCAGACAGAGATAATGTTGTATTTTTGTTAAGGATGTATACATTATTTTAAACTGGGTGGTTCGAGCCCTGAATGCTGTTTCGCTGAAAGCCGTGATATGTCAGACGGTATACCAATTATGTTGGTAACCAGTTTATAATAGCAATAAGGCATCTTGGGGGTTTGTGGTATATGGCCAATATACCACAGCTAAGGGCTGTATCCAGGCACTCTGTGTTGCGTCGTGCATAAGACCAGCCCTTAGCCATGGTATATTGGCCACATACCACACTACCTCGGGCCTTATTGCAACTGTCTAGGCATTCATGTAGTTGTTTTGAAAAATTCTTTATAACAACTTTACTCCCATCTGTATTCGATGAAGTAAAGCTTGCCTGTTTATTGTCTCATACTGTAGCAGGAGTAGTGGTACACCGTTTCAAACAAGCACATCGAGTGAAGCACATAAAATAACACATAAATGAATGAGGGATGAATAAAAAAAAATGAATAAAGGAATGAGTGAAGACATAAAGGAAGTTCTGTTTTATGTCTAGTAGTGCTCTAGTGTTGTGGATGCATCAAACCTCAATTATTAGGTGTACACAGTACTTTAAATGTTGGAGCTATAGTTCCCACAGATTGTTTAATTTATTTTTAATTCATCTCCCAATATGATCAACTGCAGCTATAGCAGTGTGGTGCATGCCAGATCCCTGTGATGTATCACCCCTTTTCAAAGGCACATAACCGGATTATCATACCAGGATAAGACTCCCGTCCTCATCTCTCTTCTATCCACCAAACCTGTGTCTGCCAAGTTCATAAATAATCATTATATGATAATAAAACCAATATTTATTTTCTTTATTCAGAAATTGTCATCATCAGGATGGTTTATGCTCCCTAGGCTCCCAGGGAGGAAGTGGATGGAGGTTCAGGTCGGCTCTGGCAGTCTCATTAGCAGGAGGGCCTGATCTATAGGGTGTACAGGAGGACGCTGGGCCACTGGGCCGCTCACTGCACCAAGATGGAGAGTGTATTACTCATGTTTCCCAAATAGCACCCTATTCTCATTATTGTGCACTACTAGTAGTACACTATATAGGGAATAGGGTTCCATTTGGGAAGGGCCCTATGGTGTACTGCAGAGGAGACCCTTCATCCTACCTTCATGAACTCCTGACTGGTGACAATCCTGGCTCGAAGGACCATGAAAAATAATGGCACCTCGCCCCCAAGTTCACTGACTGCAAGGTGGCACTGTTTTTCATGGTCCTTTGAGCGGGATAAAATGTTTTTGTTTTATTTTACCCCATTTCACAAACGTGTATCCTCACAAATAGATTCCATTTTTGCAATAGATAAAGTATTTTGAAAAGATAGTTGACAGTACTAGTAATTTATGAGCTGAATCAAATAATTACAATAAAAGTAATTCAATTCTGTGGTCTGTCCACCAAGGTTTAATGCTATTCATTGTGGGCTTTATTTCCCATCACTGTTCTTGTATTAGTGCAAAGTAGATATCTCCAATCCTCATTTGAATGTGAAGTGTAGACCACACCATGTATAGCAATGGAATTTCAGGCTATTAATATGTGTAACATGCAGATGTGTATTATAGTACATGCCTGTACCGACTCATTGATTACATTTGTATTATCAAACACTCCTTGTATTCGGAGCAGCCGGTACTTTTTCGGATATTTCTCCAGGAGCCTTATCTCCATTTCCAAATACCCTGGGTAGTGTGCTTCCATATCATGTCTGCATCCCAAGTGACATCCTTTTGCTTACATAGTGCACTGGTCAAACCTCATAGTGCTCTGGTCGAAGTACTGCACTATGTTGGGAATAGGGTGCCATATGGGACACAACCCATAATTATAATCACTAACACATTTTCCCAACAACCCATTAAAATGATCCTACAACAAAGAGAATACGAAATTAGCTGTTCTGGAAATTGGATTGTGTGTGTGGGAGTGAATACCCATGAGTTTATAGATTTCCAAGCTGAGAATAATATTTACAAAATATACCAGGGAGAAGTTTTTTTGCACGCAGATATAAATATGAATCTGTACCTGTAGTGTAGTGTGTGTGAGACTTGAATATCAGTTAGATTTTTCCCCCCACCTTTATTTATACAGGTAAGTCAAATGAGAACAAATTCTTATTTACAATGATGACCTGCTTGTTTACAAAGATGACCTGCCTATTTACAAAGACGACCTGCTTATTTACAAAGACGAATAGTTTAATATGGTAATGTATCAAGTCAAGTGAAATCATGCAGTCAGAGAAGAGATACATAATGGGGAATCTAGTGCCAATAAGATAACTGAGGGTAAAAATGTATTTGAAGGGTACCTACATAACACATTCATAACACATACATAACACATTCATAACCCATACATAACACATTCATAACCCATACATAACACATTCATAACCCATACATAACACATTCATTACCATACATAAGACATTCATTACCCCTACATAACATATTCATAACACATTCATTACCCCTACATAACACATTCATTACCCCTACATAACACATTCATAACCCATACATAACACATACATAACCCATACATAACACATACATAACCCATACATAACACATTCATAACACATTCATAACACATTCATAACCCATACATAACACATACATAACACATACATAACACATTCATAACACATTCATAAGCAGTACATACGCATTTCATGAAAGTCATAAATTCATGCCAAAAATGTCATAAATTCTGCCAACAACCGTAAATAGGTACAACCCTTCAAAGAAAGTGCTACCTCTGAAGTCAACTTACTGTAATGTTGGCATCATTATATGTACTCTGGTCAAAAGTATTGCACTATAGAGGGAATAGAGTGGCATTTGGGATGCATCCTGTGTGTCTGCCTGCCAGGCTGCCTGTGTGTCTGCCTACCTGCCAGGCTGCCTGTGTGTCTGCCTGCCAGGCTTTTCCACCCAATGAGTCACCCCCTATCATCTGTATGGATCATGATGCATGCTTACATCACCTTCTATTACACACACACACACACATACACACACACACACACACACACACACACACACACACACACACACACACACACACACACACACACACACACACACACACACACACACGCACGCACACACACACACACATTACATTACCAGACTGGGAGACACACTGCTCTGATCTGCAAGACAGACAGAAACAGAGAGGCTTCTTAAAAAGTGTGTCTGCTCACGGCATCTGTAATAATGTGTAGTTATAGTGCAAACATAGGCATCTCACAGCTCACAAAAGAGTATATGCCTAGATCTGATTAAACGTTCCATTACCATTGAGAATACTGTGTATACAGATATCGCCATGTTGTGAGCGCAACAGTCAATCAGACTAATATTACCAATGTCTTTTTTCAGATTACTACCATGTGGCTATAGTGCTATAGTGCCTTCAGAAAGTATTCAAACCACTTTACTTTATCCACATTTTATTGTGTTACAGCCTGATTAAGTGTGTCACTGATCTGCACACAATATCCCATAATGTCAAAGTGGAATTTAGTTTGCAGATGTTTTTTTATTAATAAAAAAATGAAAAGCTATACTGAACAAAAATATAAACACAACATGCAACAATTTCAACGATTTACTGAGTTACAGTTCATATAAGGAAATCAGTCAATTGAAATAAATTCATTAGGCCCTAATCTATGGATTTCACATGACTGGGCAGGGGTGCAGCCATGGGTGGGCCCAATCTAAGGTAACGCCAAGTAATTTAGTCTCCTCAACTAGATTCAGCTGAGGTCTAGAACTTAGAGAAGGATTTGTACCAAATAAAATGCTCTTAGTTTTAGAGATGTCCACCCAATCCAAAACAGACTGCAAGGGTTTCAGTGACTTAATAAGCTGTGTAGGGCTTAGAGAGCTGCCCTGCGGTACACCACAATTTACATGTTTGAGAAGCTTCCATTAAAACCTCTTAAGGATCCGCCCCTTTTTCTAATTTTCACCTAAAATGACATACCCAAATCTAACTGCCTCTAGCTCAGGACCTGAAGCAAGGATATGCATATTCATGATTCCATTTGAAAGGAAACACTTCGAATTTTGTGGAAATGTGAAATGAATGTAGGAGAATATAACACATTAGATCTGGTAAAAGATAACTTCATAACTGTGCACTCTCCCCAAACAATGGCATGGTATTATTTCACTGTAGTAGCTACTGTAAATTGGACAGTGCAGTTAGATTAACAAGAATTTAAGCTTTCTGCCAATATCAGATATGTGTATATCCTGGGAAATTGTCCTGTTATTTACAACCTCACGCTAATCGCATTAGCCTACGTTAGCTCAACATTCCCGCGGGGGACACACCGATCCTGTAGAGGTTAAAGAAAACCTCAGTTCTATTAGAAAGATTGCCATATCGTAGATTCAGAGCTGAGGTTGAATCAAATCAAATCAAATGTATTTATATAGCCCTTTGTACATCAGCTGATATCTCAATGCAGGTGTAGAAGCACGGTGGCTAGGAAAAACTCCCTAGAAAGGCCAAAACCTAGGAAGAAACCTAGAGAGGAACCAGGCTATGTGGGGTGGCCAGTCCTCTTCTGGCTGTGCCGGGTGGAGATTATAACAGAACATGGCCAAGATGTTCAAATGTTCATAAATGACCAGCATGGTCGTATAATAATAAGGCAGAACAGTTGAAACTGGAGCAGCAGCACGGTCAGATGGACTGGGGACAGCAAGGAGTCATCATGTCAGGTAGTCCTGGGGCATGGTCCTAGGGCTCAGGTCCTCCGAGAGAGAGAAAGAAAGAGAGAATTAGAGAGAGCATATGTGGGGTGGCCAGTCCTCTTCTGGCTGTGCCTGGTGGAGATTATAACAGAACATGGCCAAGATGTTCAAATGTTCATAAATGACCAGCATGTTCGAATAATAATAAGGCAGAACAGTTGAAACTGGAGCAGCAGCACGGCCAGGTGGACTGGGGACAGCAAGGAGTCATCATGTCAGGTAGTCCTGGGGCATGGTCCTAGGGCTCAGGTCCTCCGAGAGAGAGAAAGAAAGAGAGAAGGAGAGAATTAGAGAACGCACACTTAGATTCACACAGGACACCGAATAGGACAGGAGAAGTACTCCAGATATAACAAACTGACCCTAGCCCCCCGACACATAAACTACTGCAGCATAAATACTGGAGGCTGAGACAGGAGGGGTCAGGAGACACTGTGGCCCCATCCGAGGACACCCCCGGACAGGGCCAAACAGGAAGGATATAACCCCACCCACTTTGCCAAAGCACAGCCCCCACACCACTGAGTATAGCCCACAAAGATCTCCGCCATGGCACAACCCAAGGGGGGGGGGGCGCCAACCCAGACAGGATGACCACATCAGTGAATCAACCCACTCAGATGACGCACCCCTTCCAGGGACGGCATGAGAGAGCCCCAGTAAGCCAGTGACTCAGCCCCTGTAATAGGGTTAGAGGCAGAGAATCCCAGTGGAAAGAGGGGAACCGGCCAGGCAGAGACAGCAAGGGCGGTTCGTTGCTCCAGAGCCTTTCTGTTCACCTTCCCACTCCTGGGCCAGACTACACTCAATCATATGACCCACTGAAGAGATGAGTCTTCAGTAAAGACTTAAAGGTTGAGACCGAGTTTGCGTCTCTGACATGGGTAGGTAGACCGTTCCATAAAAATGAAGCTCTATAGGAGAAAGCCCTGCCTCCAGCTGTTTGCTTAGAAATTCTAGGGACAATTAGGAGGCCTGCGTCTTGTGACCGTAGCGTACGTATAGGTATGTATGGCAGGACCAAATCAGAGAGATAGGTAAGAGCAAGCCCATGTAATGCTTTGTAGGTTAGCAGTAAACCCTTGAAATCAGCCCTTGCTTTGACAGGAAGCCAATGTAGAGAGGCTAGTACTGGAGTAATATGATCAAATTTTTGGGTTCTAGTCAGGATTCTAGCAGCCGTATTTAGCACCAACTGAAGTTTATTTAGTGCTTTATCCGGGTAGTCGGAAAGTAGAGCATTGCAGTAGTCTCACCTAGAAGTGACAAAAGCATGGATTAATTTTTCTGCATAATTTTTGGACAGAAAGTTTCTGATTTTTGCAATGTTACGTAGATGGAAAAAAGCTGTCCTTGAAATGGTCTTTATATGTTCTTCAAAAGAGAGATCAGGGTCCAGAGTAACGCCGAGGTCCTTCACAGTTTTATTTGAGACAACTGTACAATCATTAAGATTAATTGTCAGATTCAACAGAAGATCTCTTTGTTTTTTGGGACCTAGAACAAGCATTTCTGTTTTGTCCGCGTTTAAAAGTAGAACGTTTGCAGCCATCCACTTCCTTATGTCTGAAACACATGCTTCTAGCAAGGGCAATTTTGGGGCTTCACCATGTTTCATTGAAATGTACAGCTGTGTGTCATCCGCATAGCAGTGAAAGTTAACATTATGTTTTCGAATAACATCCCCAAGAGGTAAAATATATAGTGAAAAAATAGTGGTCCTAAAACGGAATACCGAAATTTACAGTTGATTTGTCAGAGGACAAACCATTCACAGAGACAAACTGATATCTTTCCGACAGATAAGATCTAAACCAGGCCAGAACTTGTCCGTGTAGACCAATTTGGGTTTCCAATCTCTCCAAAAGAATGTGGTGATCGATGGTATCAAAAGCAGCACTAAGGTCTAGGAGCACGAGGACAGATGCAGAGCCTCGGTCCGATGCCATTCAAATGTCATTTACCACCTTCACAAGTGCCGTCTCAGTGCTATGATGGGGTCTAAAACCAGACTGAAGCATTTCGTATACATTGTTTGTCTTCAGGAAGGCAGTAAGTTGCTGCGCAACAGCCTTTTCTAAAAATGTTGAGAGGAATGGAAGATTCGATATAGGCCGATAGTTTTTTATATTTTCTGGGTCAAGGTTTGGCTTTTTCAAGAGAGGCTTTATTACTGCCACTTTTAGTGAGTTTGGTACACATCCGGTGGATAGAGAGCCGTTTATTATGTTCAACATAGGAGGGCCAAGCACAGGAAGCAGCTCTTTCAGTAGTTTAGTTGGAATAGGGTCCAGTATGCAGCTTGAAGGTTTAGAGGCCATGATTATTTTCATCATTGTGTCAAGAGATATATTACTAAAACACTTGAGCGTCTCTCTTGATCCTAGGTCCTGGGAGAGTTGTGCAGACTCAGGACAACTGAGCTTTGAAGGAATACGCAGATTTAAAGAGGAGTCCGTAATTTGCTTTCTAATAATCATCATCTTTTCCTCAAAGAAGTTCATGAATTTATCACTGCTAAAGTGAAAGTCATCCTGTCTTGGGGAATGTTGCTTTTTAGTTAGCTTTGCGACAGTATCAAAAAGGAATTTCGGATTGTTCTTATTTTCCTCAATTAAGTTAGAAAAATAGGATGATCGAGCAGCAGTAAGGGCTCTTCGGTACTGCACGGTACTGTCTTTCCAAGCTAGTCAGAAGACTTCCAGTTTGGTGTGGCGCCATTTCCGTTCCAATTTTCTAGAAGCTTGCTTCAGAGGTCGGGTATTTTCTGTGTACCAGGGAGCTAGTTTCTTCTGAGAAATATTTTTAGTTTTTAGGGGTGCAACTGCATCTAGGGTATTGCGCAAGGTTAAATTGAGTTCCTCAGTTAGGTGGTTAACTGATTTTTGTCCTCTGGCGTCCTTGGGTAGACAGAGGGAATCTGGAAGGACATCAAGGAATCTTTGTGTTGTCTGTGAATTTATAGCACGTCTTTTGATGTTCCTTGGTTGGGGTCTGAGCAGATTATTTGTTGCAATTGCAAACGTAATAAAATGGTGGTCCGATAGTCCAGGATTATGAGGAAAAACATTAAGATCCACAACATTTATTCCATGGGACAAAACTAGGTCCAGCGTATGAACATTTCTTTCAACCAATCATCAGTCATTTGTGTCAGTGCAGTACATGTTGAGTGCACTTCTCTATAAGCATGCTGAAAGTCTGTTGTTCAGAGAAATAGCATTGTATTTGGTCAAACACCATTTTTCCAACAGTTTGCTAAGAGCTGGCAGCAAGCTGATAGGTCTGCTGTTAGAACCAGTGATGGCAACTTTACAACTCTTGGGTAGCGGAATGACATTGTCTTCCCTTTAGGCCTGAGGACAAATACTTTCCTTTAGGCTCATATTAAATATATGACATATAGGAGTGGCTTTGGAGTCAGCTACCATCCTCAGTAGCTTTCCACCCAAGTTGTCATTGCCAGGAGGTTTCTCATTATTGATAACAATAATTGTTCCTCATCTCCGACACTAACTTTACAGAATTCACGCTTGCAATTGTTTTCTTTAATTATTAGTTTTTTATGCATGAGTACGATGGCTCACTGTTTGTTGTTGCCGTGTCCTGCCTACCTTTGCCCACTTTGCCAATGAAATCATATAAAATGATTGGCAACATCAAATGGTTTTGTGATGAATAAGCCATCTGATTTGATGAAAGATGGAATTTAATTGAATTTAACGTACTCCAATGTTTTTGTTCCATCATTCTTTATATCATTGATCTTGGCTTCATAATACAGATTATTCTTCCTTTTGATGAGTTTAGTCACATAATTTTTCATTTGCAGTTAGTCAGACAGTCAAATGTGCAGACAGACTTATCAGCCACTCCTTTTGCCCCACCTCTTTCAGCCATACAGTTTCTCAATACCTCATCAATCCATGGAGACTTAACAGTTCTAACAATCAGTTTCTTAATAACAGGATTATGTTTATCAATAATTGGAAGAAGCAATGTCATAAATTCATTGTCACACCCTGACCATAGTTTGCTTTGTATGTTTCTATGTTTTGGTTGGTCAGGGTGTGATCTGAGTGGGCATTCTATGTTACATGTCTAGTTTGTCTAGTTCTATGTTTGGCCTGATATGGTTCTCAATCAGAGGCAGGTGTTAGTCATTGTCTCTGATTGGGAACCATATTTAGGTAGCCTGTTTGGTGTTGGGTTTTGTGGGTGATTGTTCCTGTCTCTGTGTTTTGCACCAGATAGGGCTGTTTTTGGTTTGTAGTGTTCGTGTTTATCTTTTTTTGTTATTAAACATGAATCAAAGAAACCACGCTGCATTTTGGTCCGCTTCTCCTTCAGATGAAGAAAACCGTTACATTCCTCAAGTTCAGCATCTGGGTCCGCCTTCTTAATCACATCAGATGAACAAATATTTTTAACGTCATCCATGTAAGAGTCACAGCTAAATCTTTTGTATGATTTCTTAAACACTATTTTAGGCCCAGCTTTTGGAACTTTGGCTTTCCTGGATATAGCCACTATATTGAGATCACTGCCCCCAATGGGTATGGATACAGCTGTAAGAACACAGTTCTATGTGCTCAATACATGTGGCTGATCTTCATCCTGTAGTGTTTGTAGAGTGGGGCCTGGTAGTTTGATTAATAACCTGAACCAGATTACATGCACTGGTTACAGTGAAAAGCTTCCTCTTGAGCGGACAGCTTGATGAACAACAGTCAATATTCAGGTCCCCAAAAAAGTAGACCTCTCTGTTTACATAACATATACTACCAAGCATTTCACACATATTATTTAGATACTGACTGTTAGCACATGGTGGCCTATAGCAACACCCCAAAAGAAAAGCCTTTAAATGTGCCAAGTGAACCTGCAACCACAAAACTTCAATAACACTTGACATAAGACCTTCTCTAAGCATTACAGGGATAAAGCTCTGAATATATACAGCAACTCCTCCCCCGTAACAATTCCTGTCTCCTCTATAGATGTTAGATCCTTGTATTGCTACTGCTGTATCATGAAATGAATTATATAAGTGAATCTCAAAAATGGCTAATATATTGTTATCTGATGTTAGCAAGTTATTGATTTCATGAACCTTATTTCTAAGGCTACATACAGTTGAAGTCAGAAGTTTACATACACCTTAGCCAAATACATTTAAACTCAGTTTTTCTAAATTCCTGACATTCTCCATTGTTCCCACCTGGGTTGTGGGATATTGTTTGTGTATGTGCTTGTTGCACCACGTAGTCACGTTTCGTTGCTTATTATTTGTTTGATTGAGAAGTTTCACTTTAAATAAATATGTGGAACTATAATCACGCTGCACCTTGGTCCGTCCATTACAACAAGCGTGACAGTTCTCAACGGTAATCCTGCCCACTTTGGTCTTTGTTATCGTAGCAACCTAGGTAATGCTGTTACTCCACAGTTCCAGACAGGGCAGGTCGCAGGGACAACAACAAACAGCAGGGACATAGACAGCCACAATCTGCGGTCCCAGCCATAATGGAGTGTCGCTGGTTGCGTTCAAGCCCTCAAGTAGTAGCAGTCCTAGTAGTCCTAGTAGCAGTCATAGCAACTGATGCCAACCGCGTTGTGGGATCCAAACTCGAAAGGTAGCTAGCTACTAAGAAACTTTACAATAGAACAGATGGCGCCGGCAGAGAGGGCTGCCTTGCTTCTAGTCCTTAGGAAACTTTGCAGTATTTAGTTTTATATGTATCATTTCTTACATTGTTAGCCAAGAAAATCTTAAGTGTTATTACATTCAGCCGGGAAGAACTATTGGACATCAGAGAGACGTCAACTTACCAGCACTACGACCAGGAATACAACTTTCCCAAAGCGGATCCTTTAACCGAACCACGCAGGGCATTTTAACTGATTCCAGAGGCTGACCCAAAACAACGCCGCGGAGAAGAGGAAGACGGAGCGGTCTTCTGGTCAGACTTCGGAGGCGCGCACACCACCCACCGCTTCCGAGTATATTACTCGCTAATGTCCAGTCTCTAGATAACAATGTTGACAAAATCTGGGCAAGGGTTGCTTTCCAGAGAGACATCAGGGATTGTAACATACTCTGTTTCAAGGAAACAGGAATCTCTCTGGATATGCTTTTGGAGTCGGAACAAGCACCTGGATTCTTTGTGGGTCGTGCCGACAGGAATAAACATCTCTCCGAGAAGAAGAAGAAGGGGGTGTATGTTTTCTGATTAGCGACTCAAGGTGTAAGTGTAACAACATACAGGAACATACAGTAAGATTGCACTGACAGAGATGGTTGCCTCACTTTGCATTCTTAGGAAACTGCAGTATTTTTATTTATTTTTTATGTCTTATTACATACAGCCAGGAAGAACTATTGGATATAAGAGCAAGGTCAACTTACCAACATTACGACCAGGACCAAGTGGATCCACTGTTCGGACCACCACCCAGGACAATGGATCTGATCCCAGTAGGCGACCCAAAACAATGGCCTTCAGAAGGGGCAGACGGAGCGGCCTCCTGTTCAGGCTCTGTAGACGTACACATCGCTCACCGCTCGCGAGTATACTCTTCGCCAATGTACAGTCTCTTGCCAACAAGGTGGATGAAATTCGAGTAGGTTTGCCTTTCCGAGAATGTGACATTCTCTGTTTCACAGAAACATGGCTCTCTCTGGATATTTTGTCATAATCAGTTCAGCCACCGGGCTTCTCCATGCATCGTGTCGACAGAGATAAACACCTCTCTGGGAAGAGGAAGGGCAGGGAGTGTATTCTTTATGATTAACGACCCATGGTGTAATCATAACAACAAGTGCTTCTGCTCACCCGACCTAGAATTCCTTACAATCAAATACCGGCCATTTTACCTACCAATTGAATTCTTGTCAGTTATAGTCACAGCTGTGTACATTCCACCTCAAGCAAACACCAAGACGGGCCTCAAGGAACTTCACTGGACTCTATGTAAACTGGAAACCATATATTGTAACTGAGGATTTTAATTAAGTAAATTTGAGAACAAGGCTACCTAAATTCTATCAGCATATTGATTGCATGACTCGCAGGGCTAATACTCTCGATCACTGCAACTCTAACTTTGCGATGCATACAAAGCCCTCCCCCACACTCCCTTTGGAAAATCCGACCACGACGCCATCTTGCTCGTTCCATCTTATAGGCAGAAACTCAAACAGGATGTACCAGTGACGAGAACCATTCAACTCTGGTCTGACCAATCAGAAGCCATGCTTAAGATTGTTTTGATCACCCCTGACTGGAATATGTTCTTGTCAGCCTAGGAGAACAACATTGACCAAAACGCTAACTCGGTAAGTGCATTTATTAAGAAGTGCAGTGGAGATGTTGTACCCACTGTGACCTACGCTAACCAGACACCATGGATGGATGGCGGCATACATGCAAAACTGAAAGCGCGATCCACTTCATTTTACAATGGAAAGAGGTCTGGAAATATGGCAGAATTTAAACAGTGTAGTTATTCCCTCTGCAAGGCAATCAAACAAGCAAAATACCGGTACAGGGACAAGGTGGAGTCGCATTTCAACGGCTCAGACACGAGACGTATGTGGCAGGGTCTACAGGAAATCAGAGACTACAAAAACAAAAACAGCCACATCACGGACACTGACGTCACACTTCCAGACAAACTGAACACCTTACTTGCCCGCTTTGAGGATAATACAGTGCCACCCTCGTGGCTCACTAACAATGACTGCCCCCCACCTCTCCTTCTCCCTAGCCGCGTCCTCAAAGCATGTGCAGACCAGCTGGCCGGTGTGTTTACGGACATATTCAATCGCTCCCTATCCCAGTCTGTTGTCCCCACATGCTTCAAGATGGCTACCATTGTTCCTGTACCCAAGAAGGCAAAGATAGCTGAATTAAATGACTACCGCCCCATAGCACTTACTTCAGTCATCATGAAGTGCTTTGAGAGGCTAGTCAAGGATCATATCACTGCCACCTTACCTGCCACCCTAGACCCACTTCAGTTTGCATACCGCCCCAACAGGTCCACAGATGACGTAATCGCCATCACACTGCACACTGCCCTATCCCATCTGAGCAAAAATAATACCTATGTAAGAATGCTGTTCATTGACTACAACTCAGCATTCAACACCATAGTACCCTCCAAGCTCATCAATAAGCTTGAGGCCCTCGGTCTCAACCCCGCCCTGTGCAATTGGGTCCTGGACTTTCTGACGGGCCGCCCCCAGGTGGTGAAGGTAGGAAACAACATCTTCACTTTGCTGATCCTCAACACTGGGGCCCCACACGGGTGTGTGCTCAGCCCCCTCCTGTATTACCCTGTTCACCCATGACTGCATGACCATGCATGCCTCCAACTCATTTGTCAAGTTTGCAGACGACACAACAGTAGTAGGCTTGATTAACAACATTGATAAGACAGGCTACAGGGAGGAGGTGAGGGCTCTTGGAGTGGTGTGTCAGGAAAACAACCTCTCACTCAACGTCAACAAAATTAAGTAGATGACTTCAGAAAACAGCAGAGGGAACATCCCCCTATCCACATCGACGTGACAGCAGTTGAGAAGATGGAAAGTTTTAAGTTTCTCGGCGTACATATCACGGACAAACTGAAATGGTCCACCCACACAGACAGTGTGGTCCAGATGGGATAGGGCAGCAACAACGCCTCTTCAACCTCAGGAGGCTGAAGAAATTTGGCTTGTCACCTAAAACCCTGACAAACTTTTACAAATGCACAATTGAGAGCCTCCTGTCGGGCTGTATCACTGACTGGTATTGCAATTGCACCGCCCACAACCGCAAGGTTCTCCAGAGGGTGGTGCAGTCTGCACAAAACATCACCGCGGGCAAACTTCGTGCCCTCCAGGACATCTACAGCACCCGATGTCACAGGATGGCCAAAAAGATCATCAAGGACAACAACCACCCAAGCCACTGCCTGTTCACCCCGCTACCATCCAGAAGGTCAGTACAGGTGCATGAAAGCTAGGACAGAGAGACTGAAAAAAACAGCTTCTATCTCAAGGCCGTCAGACTGTTAAACAGACATCACTAACACAGAGGCCGCTGCCAACATACAGATTTGAAAACATTGTCCACTTTAATAAATGGATCACTAGTCACTTTAATAACGCCACTTTAATAATGTTTACATATCTTGCACTGCTCATCTCATGTATATACTGTACTTTATACCATCTGTTGCATCTTGCCTATGCTGCTCTGTCATTGCTCATCCATATATTTATATGTATATATTCTTATTCTATTCCTTTACTTACATTTGTGTGTATTAGGTATTTGTTGTGGAATTGTTAGATTACTTGTTATATATTGCTGCACTGTCGGAACTAGAAGCACAAGCATTTCGCTGCACGCACAATAACATCTACTAACCATGTTTATTTGACCAATAAAATTGGATTTGAAAACAACACACTTTCCATAACTAGCAAGCCGAGCTCTCCCTCATTCCCGCGTTCAACAGGAAATTACGTGTACATCACAACGAGTTTTTCAAATTTCATAATCCAATGCCCAGATAATATAATTCACCAATAGTTATCATACATTAGTTATGTTCTACAATAACCAGTGGTATGAAAAAACAACTATGTACTGTATGCATATAATAACATTGTGTATGAAATAGGTTTTTGTATTCTGCAACTGTGTTATACCACATGCAATATACTGTATGCCTGCGGTTATATCCCATCAATAAAACATGGTACAAATTAAATGCTTCTGATTGGCCGTTCTAAGTATATGTGTTGACAGAGAGCTGCATATATTTGTGTCTGAATTACCTCATTAAGTTTCCATTTCTCTCATATGCACGGACTGGATGCATCCCAAATGGCAACTTATTCTCTATATAGTGCACTACTTTTGACCAGTGTCTTATGGGCCCTGGTCAAAAGTAGTGCACTATAAAGGGATTAGGGTGCCATTTGGGACATGCACCTAAATGCCAAGGCCATTTCCCCACACACGCTGATCATATCATATGTGACAGTCAAAAGGATTCTACCGGCTGCTAGAGATGGTAGCCATGCCTACATGTTGTTGCATTGAAGCTACAATTGAAAACTGGCCCACTGAGAATACAGATAAATTGACACAGAAATGTATTGCCATAATTTTCATATCTAGCTATATTGATTATATACGTTCACAGCTGGGGACGGTTGTCATCGTATGTTTCTGTCTGAGAGTACCAGGGTTGGGTACGTTACTTTCTAAATGTAATCCTTTGCAGTTTATGAGTTACCTGTCAAAAATTGTAATCAGTAACGTAATGTGGATTACCCAAAATCAGTAAAGTGTTCTGATTACCTTCAGTTACTTTTAGATTACTTTCTGCTTTAGAGGCAAATCGAAGAATACAAACATGTATGTGACCAATTGAACGACATCTATTGCAGGATAAATCAATGTTAAAGTTTACATACTGTAGCTGGCCATATACAGTATATGGATGTTAAATTTTGCTATGGGTTGGTTATATAGGCTTCTTCTAACCTATCGCTTTTTACTACATATGATTAAATTACATATGATTAAATTACATATGATTAAATTATATCTTTACATTAAAACCCTAAATCTATCAGAATTCCAGTCATTCCAATAAATGTTATACCCCTTGATCTTCAAGAATAAGACTTGGAAATATGGAAGTATAGATTAGCCACATGTCTTTACCTGAGCATGACCACAAAACAAAGGACTTACAGTATTAGCCAGCCCTACTCTGTTGTTTATGATTTTGTTGTCACGGAGGACTGAATGGGCTCATTGATTGAAAAACATGAGCCCAATCAGTTTAAAAATAAATGCTGCGTTGGTGGAATGGCAAGCTTTGAGCACTACTGAAAGTACTATTTACATGTGAACAATGAATACCATATGCTGCATTTTCTATAGGCCTGTTGTTGACCTTTTTGTTGGTGACACTTTGATGTCTTGATAGTATGCAGCTGTTTAAAGAGCAATTCCACAGATGAAATAATAACAAAATGGCTACCCCGCCAAGCTGAGGGATGGGCCTGAAGAAATGTAACCACTCTCAGATTAATAGACAGAGCTATGGATGCAAGGACTGATAAACCATGATATCAACATTATTGTTTTAATCATATTATGACGCTATACAGTGTTTGTTTACATTTACTTGGGGTAAAACAAGCTTATATTTTGGGTGTGACAGTTGAACTAAGCTCATAAACTCATATTCTTCAACAATCAATGGATATGTATATATATAAAGTATGTTTCACAAATCCCTATATATATATATATATATATATATATACACACACAGTACCAGTCCAAAGTTTGGACACACCTACTCATTCAAGGGTTTTTCTTTATTTGACTATTTTCTACATTGTAGAATAACAGTGAAGACATCAAACCTATGAAATAATCACATATGGAATCATGTAGTAACCAAAAAAGTGTTAAACAAATCCAAATATATTCTTCATTTTAGATTCTTCAAATTAGCCATCTTTTCCCTTGATGACAGCTCTGCACACTCTTGGCATTATTCTACAATGTAGAAAATAAAAATAAAAACTGGAATGAGTAGGTGTGTCAACTTAACTGGTATATATATATTATATATACATATATATAAAAAGTATATATGGATGCATATATAAAATATATATATATATCATTTATAAGTCCAAAAATGGATGTAGCAACTACAGATTGCACTTTTAAGTCTATCAAAAGTGTGGGAGTTTGAGCATGTGTCCATTAGGACTATGGATTTACATTTTTTATCAGCATAATTTAGATTGAGCAATAAAATCCCTACTTTTATTCCATAGGCTGGGTCCACACTATGCAGCTGTTACAAGAACACATTTTTCACTGGCTGTCCATTGGTTTCAAAAACAATGATGGATAGGCAGCTTAAACTTCTTAAATTCGACCAGTATTGTGTTTAAATAGACATGTAGATTTGTGAACACCTATCACAAATAGCTAGATGAGAGAGTAGCGGTGTGATTCACATCAATGCGATATGTAGATATCAATAATAAGTGATATCCGTATCATCGTAGACTACACCACTGCTGTCATCCTTGCCTCCAAGGGTTTATTCAAGTTGGATAATCTTTGTATGCAGACAGCTGTCGCACGTTTAGCAGACATAGCTTGGACTGTAGCCTATAAAGACATTTGTGTGTCGTCATAGTGGTCTCTGACTTGCGGTCAGACTCGCTCAGTCAGAACAAATTTAAATTTGTGCATTTTTCAATGCTGGTTTAAATGTCATTGAGAAAACACAGATTTTTTTTTAAGCAAACATCCTTTCTGAATTTATAAGTTATCCTCTAAGTAATCATCTAGTTTTTCAAAAGTATCTGTAATCTGATTACAGTTACCTTTTTTTTGTAATCCCTTACACGTAACAGATGACATGTAATGTAATCCATTACTCCCCAACCCTGGAGAATACGGTATTGTATGTATTGCCATAATTTTCATATCTAGCTATATTGATTATATAAACGTTCATAGGTGGGGATGGTTGTCACTGTATGTTTCTGTTCTAGGTGTTTCTGTTCTAGGTGTTTCTGTTCTAGGTGTTTCTGTTCTAGGTGTTTCTGTTCTAGGTGTTTCTGTTCTAGGTGTTTCTGTTCTAGTTGTTTATGTTCTCAGTGTTTCTGTTCTCTGTGTTTCTGTTCTAGGTGTTCTGTTCTCGGTGTTTCTGTTCTAGGTGTTTCTGTTCTAGGTGTTTCTAATAACCAATGACTGTCCAGACACTAGAAATGCATTACAACTTCATGTGATGATGATTCTACCAAATGACACAAACAAATATGGAATATAAGGAAACATATGTACACTCTGAGTATACAAAACATTAAGAACACCGTGTCTTTCCATGACATAGACTGATCAGGTGAATCTGGGTGAAAGTTATGATCCCTTGTTGATGTCCCTTGTTATATCTACTTCAATCAGTGTAGATGAAGGGGAGGAGACAGAATAAAGAAGGATTTTTAAGCTTTTGACTTTTGACACTTTGTAGAGTCCATGCCCCGACAATTTGAGGTTGTTCTGATGGCAAAAGGGGGTTCAGCTTAATATTAGGAAAGTGTCCCTATTGTTTGGTATCCTTAGTGTACATAAATACGTAACATATAAGGAAACAAATACCTAATACATAAAAATAAAAATAAACATCATGCAAATGGATAGTTTCCATGATGTCTAAATGATTCATTGTGTAGTCCAGCTATAAAAGTCTGAACAGACATGTAACCCCAGTGAATACCATGATGCAATTAAATCATCTTGATGAGTAGAGGCCCCATAAATAAAACCTAATATTATTTGGGTGACAGAACACAGGTCAATTACAGTTGTGATGATGTTTATCTCAGGCCAAATGATTGATCTGCTCTTTTGCGTTTCTGAATAAGTACTAATTATCCTCGTTGTAATGCTATTTGTGTAATCATAATTTATTCCCAAATCAAATTTGATTTGTCACATGCGCTGAATACAACAGTGAAATGCTTACTTACAAGCTCTTAACCAACAATGCAATTTGAAGAAACTACCAAAAAAATAAGTAAAAAATAAGAATAACACATAATTAAAGAACAGCAGTAAATAATAATAGCGGGGCTATATACAGGGGATACCGGTACAGAGTCAATGTGTCAATGTGCGGTGTCGAGGTAATTGAGGTAATTATGTACATGTAGGTAGAATTATTAAAGTGGCTATGAATAGATAATAACAGAGAGTAGCAGCAGCGTAGTGGGGGGGGGGGGGGGGGGGGGGGGGGGGGGCAATGCATATAGTCTGGGTAGTCATTTGATTAGCTGTTCAGGAGTCTTATGGCTTGGGGGTAGATGCTGTTTAGAAGCCTCTTGAACCTAGACTCGGCGCTCCAGTACCGCTTGCCGTGCGGTAGCAGAGAGAACAGTCAAGGTGGGAAAGGGCAGTGTGGAGTGCAATAGAGATTGCATCATCTGTGGATCTATTGGTGTGGTATGCACATTGGAGTGGGTCTAGGGTTTCTAGGACAATGGTGTTGATGTGAGCCATGATCAGCATTTCATGGCAACAGATGTGAGTGCTACAGGTCGGTAGTCATTTAGGCAGGTTACCTTAGTGTTCTTGGGCACAGGGACTGTGGTGGTCTGCTTGAAACATGTTGGTATTACAGACTCGGACAGAGAGAAGTTGAAAATGTCAGTGAAGACACTTGCTAGTTAGTCAGCGTAGGCTCGGAGTACACATTCTGGTAATCCATCTGGCCCAGCGGCCTTGTGAATGTTGACCTGTTTAAAGGTCTTACACACGTCGGCTGCAGAGAGCGTGATCACACAGTCGTCCGGAACAGCTGATGCTCTCAATCATGTTTCAGTGTTACTTGCCTCAACGCGAGCATAGAAGTAGTTTAGCTCATCTGGTAGGCTCGTGTCACTGGGCAGCTCTCGGCTGTGCTTCCCTTTGTAGTCTGTAATAGTTTACAAGCCCTGCCACATCCGACGAGCATCGGAGCCGGTGTAGTACGATTCAATCTTAGTCTTGTATTGACACTTTGCCTGTTTAATAGTTCGTTGGAGGGCATAGAGGGATTTCTCATATGCTTCCGGGTTAGAGTCCCGCTTCTTGAAAGCGGCAGCTCTACCCTTTAGCTCAGTGCAAATGTTGCCTGTAATCCATGGCTTCTGGTTGGGGTATGTACATACAGTCACTGTGGGGACGAAGTCCTCGATGCACTTATTGATGAAGTCAGTGACTGATGTGGTGTACTCCTCAATGCCATTGGAAGAATCCCCGAACATATTCCAGTCTGTGATAGAAAAACAGTCCTGTTGTTCTGCTTCATCTGACCACTTTTTATTTACAATAGTTGCCCATATTCCTTATGTTAATTAATACGCTCATTTGCATGCACAAAATCAAACCATTTACCAACAGTGGAGAGGGAGATAAAAAAAAACAGTTGTCAAATGTTTGGAGCCGTAATTAATCCCTTCACTTCCTTGAATGTTTTGGAGTGCCATAAAAGCTACATAATCAACATTAACAAACCTTTTGTTTTATATTCATTGAATCAGACTTCACTTTGGCTCAATGGATTCGTTGTTTGTTTACTAGCGTCAGTGTATGAAAATGAAAACAGGCAGTGAATGAAAATCATTGAAGCTCCACCACAGAGTGCAACATCACTCAAAACAACCACTTTGCATACACTAGCCTACTTTAATGACGCCTGTTTGATTTGAGTCCTAAATAAAATATCAAGGTTTCTAGTGAGACAAAAGACGGTTGCTCCCTCAGTCGTATTTATCATGAAAGCAGCAAGTCAGACAGACTGCTGAGATCTCTGACAGCTTTCACACCCTTAGCAACGCCAAAAAGTCAACACTGACTTTGGGAGACCTTCCCCAGAGCTTGCACACTTGCTGTGCTTCATGCATGTTAATGGAGGTGTGGGTGGGTAGACAGACATACTTGAGCTATCGTGAACGTGAAATATGAAAGACTGTCTGTAAAATATGGAGCAGGTGATTTCTGTTCTCAGAAATAGTGTGCATGTATAATATACTGTGTATACAGTAGGCAGCTTAAAGCTTAATCAGAAGAGTGCAATTACAACTCTCTCTCTCTCTCTCTCCTCTCGCTCTCTCTCTCTCTCTCTCTCT